>NC_058408.1:149283872-149355402 GCF_002201575.2 Neomonachus schauinslandi
ATTTTGGCTAGGGCACCTGGGTCCCGGTGCCTGGAGGGACATTTCTGCCATCTCTGAGTCCAGAACTGTGTTCCTCTGATTTTCTGAGACTGTTCACGGACACACTCCTCCTCCCACCCTGGACTGGCCTTCTACTTCTGTTGGGTTCCTCCTACGCTTGTTTTGTCCAGCTGACAGTCATTTGTTTTCCTTTATCGTGTTGTGGGGTCCAGGGCTTTGTGGCTCCAACTTCTCCCTCTGAGATGTCTTGGAAATCTGACTTCCCTCCAAGATGGTGGCCGTGGTAGGGATGAACCAGTGGACGGGGCGACCAACGTCTTGGCCCCCTGGTGAGGGTGGTCAAGCTGGGTGGTGTGTTTTAGACAGAGGGGAATGAAGACCATCATCCTGGAGATGTCCCGCCAGGGGCTGTGGGGATGGATGCAAGTAGAGTTGGACCCGGACAGGTTTGCCAGAAGACCTTCCCAGCCTATTGGGTTCGAGGAGGTTGGTATGTAGTCTTTACACTGGATGTGGCCTTGTGGTTCAGGTCAGCATGTCAAGACCTACTGGGGGCAGATGTCATTTGTGAGTGTTGAGATTCTGTAGGAAAGACACTAGGCTTGGGGTGCTTCTGGGATTCATGTGTCCAGTGGGGCAGCATTTGGAACTGAATCATTTCCAGGCTGCCTTTGCTGACATGGGTAATTTTCTTGGGGCATTTCCCTTGGACTGGTTTGGTCTCGGGCTGCTCTCTGACACCTCTGCATGTTCCTACCCGGACAGCAGGCCTTGGCTCTTTGGAGCACTTCCCTTGTGCGTTTACGGGGCTGTTGGCTGAGAAGGTAAGGGAATCACGTGAGGGCCCCTGACATCCGTGAACACAAACATGGAGGGTCCTTCATGGTCCCCACAGGATAGCATCTCTCCACGTGCTATGTGTCTTGCTCCCTGGCCTCCGGTGATTCCCAACATTACAGCTGGGAGGGTGGGCCTGGCCTCTGTCTTGAAGATGCATAGCATGTCAGCACCTCACGTGTTAAGTACTGACGACTCATTGTCAACAAGTGAAATCATATAATCACTGGACCAAACTCTTTCTGGAAAAATGGAGCTGCTGTTAGTCCTTTTCAGGGGATCAATCCAAATGGGATTTGAAAAAGCCTTAGCATGAGCTTCCTACATGCAGTTCCCTGGAAGTAGGTGGAACAGAAGGGTTTGTGCTATTTCTTCGTCCTTGTGGCTCCCGCCTGCACTCTTGGGCATCTATTACCGTGTGGTCCTTGGGGAAGTCTTCTAAGTGGGTCTCAGCATACTTGCAAGAACCATTTCAGTGTTGCCTGCTCCATTTTTTTTTATTAAAAAAATTCAGGAAACAGCGTAAAACATGTTTTTATGTGTCATTAACGTAAGCCCTGAAATGTACAATCCTAAAAACAAGCTAAGGCTGTCTCATGTTCCAGAGCTCTGCTGTCTTCTCTCTCGTGCTCCACACTTTAAAGGGAACAGTGGTGGCTGGGCTGGTGTCACAAGCAGAGCGAGGGTGGTAAGAAGATACTGGAGTTAAATGGGATTTCCCAACTGGAAGAGACAATTAATAATTACATTTTGTCTTTACTCCTTTGTGTTTGTTGCCTTATTGTTCTTTAATTTTCTGAACATCCTTTTCTCTGATCCTATCTAAAAGACAAATGAAAACCTGGACGTTCTTTGGTCCTTATGTCCCCCCTCTTCTCCCCCACCCCCTCTTCTGTGCATGTGCCTCTTTTTTTTTTTTAATTTTTATTTTATTATGTTATGTTAGTTACCATACAGTACATCATTAGTTTTAGATGTAGTGTTCCATGATTCATTGTTTGCGTATATCACCCAGTGCTCCCTGCAGTACGTGCCCTCTTTAATACGCATCACCAGGCTAACCCATCCCCCCACCCCCCTCTCCTCTAAAACCCTCAGTTTGTTTCTCAGAATACATAGTCTCTCATGGTTCATCTCTCCCTCCAATTTACCCCCCTTCATTTCTCCCTTCCTTCTCCTAATGTCCTCCATGTTATTCCTTATGTTCCACAAATAAGTGAAACCATATGATAATTGACTTTCTCTGCTTGACCTATTTCACTTAGCATAATCTCCTCCAGTCCCATCCATGTTGATGTAAAAGTTGGGTATTCATCCTTCTGATGGCTGAGTAATATTCCATTGTATATATGGACCGCATCTTTTTTATCCATTCGTCTATTGAAGGGCATCTCGGCTCTTTCCACAGTTTGGCTATTGCGGACATTGCTGCTATGAACATTGGGGTGCATATGGCCCTTTTTTTCCCTACATCTGTGTCTTTGGGGTAAATATCCAGTAGTGTAATTGCTGGGTCATAGGGTAGCTCTATTTTTAAATTTTTGAAGAACCTCCACACTGTTTTCTAAAGTGGCTGTATGAACTTGCATTCCCACCAACACTGTAAGAGGGTTCCCCTTTCTCCACAACCTCTCCAACATTTGTTGTTTCTTGCCTTGTCAATTTTTGCCATTCTAACTGGTGTAAGGTGGTATCTCAATGTGGTTTTGATTTGAATTTCCCTGATGGCTAATGATGATGAACATCTTTTCATGTGTTTGTAGCCATTTGTATGTCTTCTTTGGGGAAGTGTCTGTTCACGTGCCTCCTAAATGTGCCCTATGCGCCTTCCTGCCTGACTTTGTGTACAGGTTTCCCATTCTTTGGTTTCCTGCCCCATGTGAGAAATTACTGTTCCTCTTGCCAGCACATGAAGGCACTGCCCCCCTGGAGGAGGCCTCCCTGACTCTCATCTACAGGCTCAGGGCTCGTTCCCCATGGCTCCCCCCCCTTCACATGCCCGTACATTAGCGCAGGGGTCTGGTAGGCCAGAGAGAGGCTGTCGCTCCTCTCCTGTATCTGTGTTATGTCATAAGAACAAGTACCTTGTCCTGAGCATCTAATGAGGCCCAGGCCTTCGAACTTAACCATGTAGGAGTATTGTACCCCAAACCTGTGAGTAGCTAGTGCCGTGTGTCCACGTTAGAGATGAGGAATCTGAGACTCAGAGCTAACGTGAGCTGCTCAAGATGTCCCTGCTAGGAAGGGAGGAGACCTGCAACTCCGATAACCTCTTTCCAGAATCTGAGTCCTGAGCTTTCTGCAAACTGTCTCTGCCCGTGTGAGCCTACCAGAAAGTTGTCCCGGAGTGAGCAAAGATCAAGTGGGGAATTTAGTGGGTTACGACTCGGCTGAGCTCAGAAACCTTTATTTATGAGGCATATGGGAGCAGAACGAAACCATGCTTTGGTCCTCCTGGGAAAAAATAAGAGTAGCTGTAATTCAAATAATTTTTGTTGTAACTAATATTTCTTTAAAAGTTGTAAGTCAGTGAATTTATAGTTCAGCACAGGAAACTAGTCAAAGCCCCAGCTGGTGTTTGTGTTTATATCTATCTGCACACTAGGGGATGTATATGTCAATGTGTTTATATATGTTTGTGGATTGTTACTGTATATTTACAAGGAGACACACACATAGATGTGTGCATGCCTGCTTGTGTGTAAAGTATTTACAGAGGAAGATAAGTGATTTCCTCATATCCGGCCATCTGACCCCCTCCAGATGTCAGTTTCACATTTGGAAGAAAGTAAATATAACATGCTTGAAAACAATGTAACATGCTAGGAAAACAAGCTTCTAGCAAATAGAGTTGTATCTTGGTGGGTCTCCTGCTGACTGGCAGCCCCATGTCCCCTGCAGACTGCAGAGAGATCCTGCTTCCCATGATGACGGATCAGCTCAAGTACCATCTGGAGAGACAGGAAGACCTGGAGGCCTGTTGCCACCTGCTCAGCAACATCCTGGAGGTTCTGTACAGGAAGGACGTGGTGAGTAATGGCTGTGCTTACTCAGGCTGTCTTCGCGCACTCGGCAGCAGGGGTCCCCCTATAATCCCCACGAGCCCCTGCCTCACTGCACAAAGGCACATTTAACTCGTTTAAAGTTAATTTTTTTTTTTTTTAAGATTTTTATTTATTTATTTGACAGAGAGAGAGAGAGCGAGAGCAGGAACACAAGCAGGGGGAGCGGGAGAGGGAGAAGCAGGCTTCCCGGCAAGCAGGGAGCCCAGTGTGGGGCTCGATCCCAGGACCCTGGGATCATGACCCGAGCCGAAGGCAGATGCTTAACGACTGAGCCACCCAGGCGCCCTAAAGTTAATTTTTAACTTGTTTAAAGTTAACTTTTAACTTGTTTAAAGTTAATTTTTAACTTTGTTTAAAGTTAACAAAGGCACAAAGGACTCGTTTAAAAAGAAATGACCTTAATTTTAAGTGTTAGCCTCTCTGTCTCTGTTGAGTGGTACCCTTCAATGGTTCTTATTTATGTATAAAGTGAGATACTAATATTAAAATGTGTATTCTTCTAAGTTAAAAATCTTTAAGTTTTTCCCCTGACTGAATCAGGTGAATGCCTCCCCAAGACAGATTTTGATCCTTAAGGTCAGAAAATGGCTTTGATATTAAAAAGTAGAAATAAACAAATGGAGGCTAATTATCTATATTCTTTTTGTCAATTCTTATTTTAAAGTAATGCATGCACAGAGTTTTTGGGGGTTTTTTTTTTGTTTTTGTTTTTAAGTTGTTGGTGCTTCTGAGAGTTTTGAGAAGAATGGCTCTCTGCCTCCTTTCCCACCTTCCTCTCCCCACAAGTAATTTCCTTCTGTGCTTTTTTAGCTTTTTCTCTCTTTTTAAATGGTATTTCCTTTTGTATTTGTAAATTGTACGCCTAGTCCACTGACCTTTTTTCTTAATCAGAAGTTGGTGCAAGTGCATATGGAAAATCTGACCCTACGGCTTCCCATCCCCAACACTACCCTCCCCTGCCCAATACACATTTGTGTACCCGTGCACACATCCTCCTGATTCTCGGGGTGTGTCTGGAAAGGCATATAGGTCCTTGTCCATCCATCTGTGCCTCTAGCAGGAGACAGATGGGCCAGGTTTTTAAGGTCAGCAGGGCTTAATCTGTGCTCTCTCCCACATGACCTCTGGACACCTTCCCAGTCAACACATGCACTTACCTGTCCTGCCCACTTCCTTCCTGCATGGGCTCATGATCTCAGAGCCTCATTAGTGCCATTGAAGAAAGAGATCAGATGAAATCACTTCATAGCAAGGGTGTCTATAACTTCCAGGGGAGTTGCCTTTGAAAGGTTTTAGAAGCCTTGATCCAACAGCCAGCCTCCAGCGGCCCCATTCCAGGGCCTTCCCCTTTCTTAAAGGGGAGAAGGTTGGGAGTGAAGAAGCTTGTATGGCCCAGCCTCGTCGTGGAGGTGGTGCCTGCCCGAGCCTTGTATGTGAGCACCTAGGGTACATATCTAAACAACTTCCAAGTGCATGACGAAGAATCAAGAATCCCATCACACACAAAATAACAGAGCAAATTTCTACTGATGGAAAAAAATCTGTGGCACACTATGATAATTTTAGATAGTGTGCTAAAATAAATACATTGTATTCTACGTGATTGTTGGTGCAGAATAATCTGTGGTTTGCTCTCTGCCTGCTTCCCATTTACAGATGGACAAGTGTCTCTAGAAAACTAATTGGTGGGCTAATCATGGATTATAAACATTATATTGTTTAAACAGATTTGTTTTATTTTTAAGGTTTGCTTAAATTAAATTACTATGATTATATAACAAATTACCATTAATGGACTATAATTAATAAGATGCCTTGTGTTTTCTTTGTGAAGGCTTTTGCCTTTGACAAGGGCCATTCTTCATCTCGTTAAGGGTTATAATTGATTTACTTTTTACAGGGTAAATGGATTCAGTGACAACCGCCAAGGCTTGCATGCTAATGATTGTCTTAGGTGTTGGTTTTCACTGGTGTGTCTTCCTCCAGGGGCCAACTCAGAGGCATGTCCAGATAATCATGGAGAAACTTCTCCGGACAGTCAACCGAACCGTCATTTCCATGGGACGGGATTCCGAACTCATTGTAAGTGCTCAGTGACGTGTGCTTGGGTGTGTGATGGTGGCCAAGACCATCCTTCTCAGGCATGTCACTTACTCTCAGGCCCGAAAATCCACCTGGTCCTTTTCCAGCTGCCTTTTGATGGTAAGCTACTTTCACTGCATTGTAACAAGCCACTGACATGCATTTATATACAGTCCGGTTTATAGAACAGGCTGATTTTTCTATGATTCTAGAAGCAAGTGTCCAAGTTGAAGGGTCAGCAAAACAACATTTTGGAGACAGAAACATTTGATTCTAGTTTACTTGTAATTTACTTCTAGCAAAGGATATGTATTTTCTTCTAAGTCTTTATTCTCCTGGTGGTTTCTTGCTACATATTTACATTTAAGATGCCATTAATAAAATTTTATGAAGGACCTTAAAGAGTAATTGAGGTGCTCCAACCCAGCTATTTTATTGTCTACTCTGATATATTGTAGATGTTTCTCTTCTACAGATGACTGAGGTATGCAGTTGCATCTGTGATTTTTTTTCTCAAGAAAGTTTTAATAATAATTTAGACAGTTTTTCAAGTTTTGTATTATGGGACCCCCCCTCCCCCAGCCCCCCGCCAGATTTTAGCATTCTCCTTCCCAACCATTATTCTTAAGTTTGGTTTCTTAGGCAAAAGATGCACACATAGGTCCCTTTTATTTCCCCTCATTTCTAGTGCATGTTATCATTTCACTAAGTTTGGTTGATGGCATTTCAAAAAAATAATTTTTCAAATCCAGGAACAAAACATCCAGTTAAAGAGTTTTCATTGGCAACCAGACTAGATACATTGGTCTTCCTTGTGTGACCATAGTTCTTTCTGCTTATCCGGGGAGGGGACAAGTAAGGTGACATACATGACTGTCCAGGCAGCAAGCCAAGAACATAGGTAGCATTGGATCTGTTTGGTTTCTGTGGCTGGCATGAGTAAAGGATGCGGTTTTGGGTGAAGTCACAGTTGGGTAGCAGAGAAGTGGGACAATTGCTGTCTTAGTATGTTTCCATCCAGTAAAACAGCCTACTTTATGCTTCAGAGTTTCAACATGTGTTACGTTCAGATTTCCCTTTTTAAGGTATGTCTCATTTAGGTTTGGACGATCACATGTATGAATTAGGAAATAAAACATTTCCCTGTATGTTGGCTTTATTTGCAGTGGACTTTTCCATTATTCTGCAGTAGTAGATTTGTCTACCTTATCCTGTTCTTTTCTCTAATCTTAACACCTTTGTATAGGTGGGTGGAGACGGGGCCCCTTGGATTAAGATTGAGGTGACTCCAGGATCACCCCTGTGGGCTGGTGCTCCTGCCTTCCTGGGGCTGTGCCGTGGGTGTCCTTGGAACACTCTCATGTTGTGGACCTCTGAGGGGCCCTGAGGTGGGATGGGTGATGTGTGGCTTGAAGTTAAACCAAGTTCAACTGGTTGAACTGTTGGAATGGGCTGGATTACAGAGGTGGGGGTGACATGATGGTACTGTGGGCTTACAGGGAGTGAGTGATGGGCAGATGGGGGTGGTGGCCAGGGTCGGGGCTAGTGAACTGAAGAGATAGTTCTAGGGTTAGGGGCCTGACCCTAGCAGGGTGTTCACTTGGGCCATCCCCTGCTGACAAGCAGTTAAGCTGGGATGAGGAGGACAAGAAGGAGCTCATAGAAGTTTGGATGGTGCTTGGAATGTGGAGAGATTGTAAGGTGCTTTCAGTCAATGGATCTAGCGAAGGTTGAACAGAGCAGGTGGAGTGTGATGTCTTCTCTCTGACCATGTGGTTCCGGATGCCTTTGGGAAAGTTCTCATCTCGGGCATGATGCCCATAGTGGTGATCATGATAGCAGCACGTTACTGACAATTTCTGTGCCGGCCACTGTGTAACGAGTGGGAAGATTCTCATTTGATTCTCAACTTTACCGTGCTTATGTGACTGCAGAAAATGTCCTACAGAGACATAAGAAATAGTTCTAGATCTCACAGATGGCATGGAAACTGTGATTTGGCACCCTGGTTTGGTGCCAGAGCTGGTTTCCCTAGTCTTTTCTGTAAGACTGATACTGGTTTTGCTCATCTCCGTGGTGCCCAGGAGGTATCGAAGGGGACTGTGAATTGCTCCTAGGTCTTCATCCTCAGTAGGGAGACAGCTGACCAGCGAAGTAAGTAAGCACCTTTCCTTTTAGCCCCTTTCAGTCATTTCCATGGGCCACACGCTAGAATCCCCTGGAGGTAGAAGGGAGGGTCGGTTGCCCCTTTCCTGAAGGGCTTGAAGGACCCCTCAGGAGTTCCTGAGGAAGAGCCCATGCATGTTCTAAGAATGGGGGATGACAGTGAGAACCCTCGCTCAGTCTTAGCCAGCTGGGGATCTGTTCCTATTGAGCAGTCAGCAAGGGTTCAAGGCCTTGTCTGGGAACAGGGGTGCAGAGCAAACCACTCACGTCCAGGCCCATTCCCCACCATCCTGTCTTTCTCCTACAGGAGTCTTTAGAAGCAGGAAGGGGATTTAGGCCCTAAGCTGACTCTTCCCAATTCCAACATCTTTAATATCTATAAAAAGAGTCTGGAGATTCCTTTTGTGAAACCAACGAGGCCGTCATGGAAAGAATCTCAAAAGACAAAATAGATTCTGAATAAGCTGTAATTACTCAATGAGCAACAACAGCATCAAGATATTTTCATGAAGGACGATTACCTTTTAAAATGAGTTCTTTGGAAGACTCTTTAAGTCATCAAGGAACCATAAGCCCTTGTGATGTCCACAGAGTGGGAAGACGGAAATGCTGTCCTGCTCTGTGTACTTGACCTTGCTTTTTTGATTTGCTCAGATGCATTAGCTTCTTAATGTCATCTGTGAATTTAGATTAGAGGAAGATCTGGGGAGAAAAATATCCCTGACAGGGTGGACAAAAAACTCAGTCAGTGGACCTTTTAGAGTAGAGGAAGAGCAGAGAATGGTTTCCAGACCTGTCGTGGGTACGCTGTAATATTCCAGTGTATCACAGAGATTTCAGTCCCTGTGTGTTTGCTACTCATTTTTGCATAAGTGGAATGTCAATGGTGTAACTGTAAATCAGCTTAAGGTTTCTAAGTAATCACTGGAAATGGATTTAAAAATTAAAGTGATTAAAGAAGTGTTGAATAATTATGCTTCGTGTAATGATTTATTCCACAATACTGTCAACAATAATACCTGGAATGTGGCCTTGTTTCCATTGGAATGTTATTAGTTGGGAATGCTGTCATGGGCTGACAGTTTTCCCATCTATTTATGTATGGAACTGAGAAATGAGGGACTTCCCATGTCACTGGAGAATCTGTGACATACAGTGTGAGCCTTTTTAAAAAAAAAATTATTGGAGAGAGAGTGGAGGGGGAGGGGGAGGGGCAGAGGGTTAAGCAGACTCCCTGCTGAGCAGGGAGCCCAGTGTGGGACTCGATCCCAAGACCCTGGGATCATGACCTGAGCCGAAGGCAGACACTTAACCAACTGAGCCACCCAGGTGCCCTGAGCCTTTTCTTTTATCTGTGTCTGTGGTGTTTCCTAAACACTGTACAGTTGATTGTGTATTGTTTGTTGTAGTTCATTTTATACCTTTCAGCATTCTGTGTGAAATGAGCTATTGGAATTCATCTCATGCATAGGATAAAAATGTGCCATAATCCTAAGTATCGTACTTTTTTAACAAATAAAATTGCATCTGGCAAGTACAGAATCGTAGATCTTGTAGATGCCTGAAAGAGGCCCTGACCCAGAAGCCTTGGGGTCACCTTGCTGTAGAATTGAGATGCCATTTTATCTTTATTCCATTGGGGTCTGATACTGTAGGATAATTGAGTGATATGCTTAGTTTTATTTTTTATTTTTTTTAAAGATTTTATTTGTTTATTCATGAGAGACAGAGGCAGAGGCAGAGGGAGAAGCAGGCTCCCCGCGGAGCAGGGAGCCCGATGCGGGACTCGATCCCAGGACCCTGGAATCATGACCTGAGCCAAAGGCAGATGCTTAACCGACTGAGCCACCCAGGCATCCCATGCTTAGTTTTATATTGTCCAATTTCAGATTTTATTTTTCTCTTCCTTTTTGGAAGTTTCTGAGGCCCTCAGTGTCAGGCAGTGTTCCTCGTCGTGGTATATGGGTCTAAGCCGTGCTGGGTTAGGTGCTGTTGTTTGTGGACCGGCGCCCTGACCAGCCTTTTGCTGGGTGACTGGTACCCACCCCCCACCTTGCACCTCCCCCCATTCACGTGTGTCTTTGCTGGAATACAGCACTGTACACACCGCTGGGTTGAGAGAAGACCAGAGGAGTCATCCACAGGGCTGTTGCCTCCCCCTGTGATATTAGGTGCTTTTGCTTCTTGCCGGTGATCAGATTTACACACTGTTCATGGGTCCTTTAAAAATGTAATCGAGTGAGAAGAAGGACCTTTAAAGACTTTTCTATGGCCTGGATACCCACCAGAAGACTGGCAATTGCTAATTCACTTAAATGAAACTGTGGGCCTTTTCTAAGGAAAGAGTCCCTTGCAAAATGCACCCGGAGGCCTTAGGAATGGGGAAAATGGTGCCTGGATCGTCTCTGTGCTCTTGTGACCAGCACACCTCCTGAGTCACTACACTCCCTGGTGGAAGTTATTCTGTCTCCTGCTCTGAGCACCAACTGGGGGTGACACGGACGGGCCCGGGTTGTGTTTCATCGTGAGATCGGCATCGCTGGTCAGGGAGATGCGGTTAGTGAGAACCCAGTGCTTTCTTTGAGCCTCGGTAATGTATAAGGATCTGGCCTGTTTCTGCACTTGGAAAAGAGTGTCCTAGAACTGGCCTCCCAGTGAAGAGAGCCCTTTTACCAAGACTCCTGACCCAGTATTTTCACCAAGGTGTGTTTCGTCCCTATGCATGAACATTCATTTTTTGCGATGTTTGTTCTAAAGGAGTTAAGGTATGAATGTCGTTCTTAAAAAATTCTGTTCTTCATCTTCATTTGCAAAAGAAAGTAATACGTTATAAAAGTTCCAAGTGGATGGTACCTCTCTCTTCTATACGAGTGTCATAAAAAGTGTCTCTCATGGTATGTTTGCCAATAAATCTACCTTGAAGACTTGTGGCTTTCAGAAAAGCGTAGCCTGACGTGCGTGCGCGTGGGAGCTGTGATGGCTTTATGTATATTCATTTTTATTTGGTATCGGTACAGCAATTCTTCCTGGCTTTCTCACATTTCTAGTGTTTTCTTGAGGTTGGTCCCTGACTGTGGATTTACCGCAGAGGTAAATCCACATTTCTAGTGTTTTCTCGAGGTTGGTCCCTGACTGTGGATTTACCGCAGAGGAAGGAACACCATGTCACTGCCTGGGTAAAATATTCTATGCAGTCCTTGCATATTCATACTGAACCACAAAGGTATCTTCAGCTAATTATCAAGCTACTTAAAAGGCAGTATGCTGCTCTCACGTGACCTTCTCATCTGCCAAAATGTATGCTGCACATGATCGCATGATTAGTTAACACCAAGCCACAACATGGAACGCTCTCTCTGAGTCCTATAGCTCTTCCAGTAAATAAATTGGTCACACACTTATCTCAGACCAAATGTGCCAGTGATAGAGCTTTTCTAGATGAAAGGAGATGTGTCAGTATGGAAAGCGGCTGCTGAAATCTTTAGGTGACCCTGCACCAACAAAACTGCCTCGCTTAGTAATCAAGTCAGATTTTACTCGCTGATAAAAGTGCTCCGGAAGGGTCAGTCCTCTGGTGGTGGGCTTCGTAAAGGAACCGTGCTCTTCCAGGCGGCGTGGAATGGACACGCTCACGACCTGGTTGGCTCTTCTCCGAAAGGCACAAAGCAGGCACTCTGATTTGATGGTGCGTCATCTGAGTTGTAATCCATGATTGTGTTCCTCACCCTGCCCACATCCTATGCCCTTTGTGAATTAGGAAGGTTTTTCCACACCTCGATTTCCTCCCCATTTACACTCTGCTGGGGTTGGGGGAGGGCCTGAGATCCAAGGAGCAGATGCAGAGGCCCTGGGACCCCTCCTTGGAGGCCAGTCACAAACCAGTCACTAGGAAAGTACCCACGAGGGAATGCCCTTTGCTGTATCTGCTTTATCGATGCAGCACCTGTAGGTGGCTCAGAGTGAGCAGGGACTGGGACCTGGAGGATTTTTCCCCAGATGCCCCAGGCTGGCGCACTGGGTCTTCCTCCACACCCTGCACACGGGTTACACCCATCTCTTCTTTTCCCTGGTGAGCGTGTGAGGGCAGCAGAGCCTCTGTCTCAGCTTCAGTGGTCCCACCATCCTGGCAGGTGGACTCTGTTAGTGCAGACAGCAGGGAAGGGGGTGGGGACCTCTCTGCTCCCAGGCTTCCAGGCGGACCTCTCCCTTGGGAGAGGGCACGAGTATTGGGTTGGTCTCTGCTGGAGGGACAGGGTGCTCAGCCCAGCTGGGGTGTCGATCTTTCACTCACCCTCCCTTCCTCCCCCAAAGAAGAAGAAAAGAAGGAGGTGGCCAATCCCCTGGGGCTGGGATCTGCTTGGTGGATGATGTAGAGAAAAGCTGTCTCCATGGGGCCATTACAGGATTTGGCTTGGAAACACTGATGAGTTCACTTGTCTCCTTGAGGTTCTTTAAAAATTACACGAGTTAGCTAGATCCTGCTGTGAGCTTGTATTGTGCTTAGTGCCCTGTTCTCCTGGTGGCTGAAGCCCCTGCCAGCGTCTGGGGTCTCGTAAGTACGTCTGAGCTGCATTTCAGCGCTGCCCCCTCCAGCCAGGCCAGATGAGCCGGTGGCCACCTGACCATCATTTCCTCTCCTGAAGACTGGAGGAAGTTCTTTTTAGCCCCAGTATCCTTCCTTTATTATTACTTTCTTCGATTACTTGTATTTCCTCAAATTATCGAGACCATGAAATAAGTTTAAGAGCCACACAAAATATTACCTTTGATTTTTTATTTAAAAATTAATAAAGAACTTAGTGACAAGTATAATAATTTATTCTCTATACGTAATGCCATGTGTACATATACATATGAGGGAACACTGTACTTTTTACCTTGGTTTTGTATCAAAGTTTTTACTTAAATCTTTCTAAGAGAAGAATCGGCATCTGTTCGTGACACATTGCAATTAAATTATGAAATGATTTTGGAAAATATTTTTTTTCTATTCTGAAGATACTTTTAGTTTTAAATAGGAATTAGTTTATCTTCAGTTTCCTTTTTGACTCTGAAAAAAAAAATTTGTTTTTTTTTTTTGGGGGGGGTCTAGACTGCTTTCAAACAATGATGTCATTCTGTTTACTAGGATGCCCTCTTGTTGAGACAGATTTATAGCACTAATTAGAAAGCTGCTAACACCCTTATTTCAATTCACCAGGATAGTCGGGATTCTTAAAACACAAGGGGATATAACTTGTTGCAAACATTTTTATAACTTTAGTTAAAAACAGTATAAAATACATGAAACACATTTTTTTTTTTTTTGAATTTTTGTCTACATGAAACAATTGCACTTCCTTCATGGTACAGGATTAACATGTCTGTCCTTTTCCTTGCACAAAAATATTTCTCAATTCTGCTTACTGATAAGGATTTCTATCCTCACGTAGTGCTTCCACAAAAGATGTGTGTTTTTCTTTTAATTAAAGCCTACATCTGCAGTATAGCATGAGTAGTCCCTAAAGAATGCTTACAGGATACACTCTTCATTTTTATCAATTCCAGGTCTGATGTCTGATCACTAGGTCCTTGTAGAATTGAAACACTTAGAACTAAAATAGATTTGCTGTTGAGTGAGGAGGAAAACGCACGGCAAAAAATAGCTCTGATGTGAAAAATGCGGGTAGAGATCCTTTTACCAAGGGTAGCCACTTCGCTTTTGGCATCGAATCAGTGAGGTGTCCATGTCAGCACGAGATTAGATGTGAAACTTTTGGACAGAAACTTGAAGACTAGGTTTTCTTGTATGTTGACAAACTATTCAAAATTTAAGTTGTACAAAAACAGGCAAAATAAGATTCTCTACTTCCTATCGTGAAAAGCAGAAAATTGACAGACTGAGTCATTTGTAGACGAGGGGCTTTTGATTTCTATAAAAAGATACTTGGAAAGGTGCAAAAGAATGAGTGGAAAAATAAAGGAACTAAGATTTATATTGCAATGTGTAATCAAAAGAGAACTCTCAGTGTCACTGTTTATTTAAAAAATACCTAAAAACATTTGATTCACAGCTTTCCCCTAGGTATGTCATTGAGTACAACTGACTAATAGGTTAGATGTAGGTGACATTAAGTTTGTTTGTTGGTAGCAGCTAAACTAAACACGCGGTTTCTCTTTGAGATGGTCCGGTCTTCCACGGTGGTTACAGAGCAGAATGAATTGTATGAAACGTCTGGCTGCGCTTTTGGTGATGAACAGTGTCTCAAGGACTGATCCACGGAAACACTTTCCGGTGGCAGAGAACACCTGTGATTTATTGGTGACTGTATTATCCATTGTGTATCTCTATGTGTGTTTCCAAATTCTTCCCAGAATTTATCATTTGGCCTTTGGGTACCAAAAGATTAAAAATGAGATCTAAGAAAGCTTAGTGTCCAATAGCTCTGACCCTGTCAACTTCAGTGATTAAAGGCATGTCCTGACTTTGGGCGACTCCTGGCTGCTGGCCATATGGAAAGTGAGCAGTAAACATGTCGCAGGTCTGGAGATGAAGAGAATGCTAAGTTTGAGGTGTCAGTGTGACACTGAGATGTGGTCACTTGGCTTAGCGCTATAGCACATGAAGGCAAATACACATATAGTCACATTTTAGAGAGTATGGTCTCCGACCACTTGAAAAAATTGTGCTTTCTCCAGAATTTGATGTGCTGAAAATGGCACTCGCCCCCTGCTTATTTGCAAAATTAAACATAAAAATGAAGTCCTTTGCAAACATAAGGCTTGCTTTTTCTTCTCATTATTTAAAAAAAAGAAAAGAAAAAGTAAAGGCTTGAAAATAATTATGAGTTTTAGCTGTATACAGAGTGACAGCCCACCGTGTCGCAGGCTGATACCATAACACACTTGCCGATCTGGGGTGGGGCTGGGGTCATAGAATTTTTTACTTATCATCTTTGACTACCTAAGCTTCATTTCAGAATTTACATCCCACATCTGTGAACGGCAAAGAACAGCGGGCAAGGTATGACGTTTACTACCTTGCTTCTGGTCATTATCTGTTGGTACAAAGGCCTTTTTGGTAAGCAGGGTGGGAAGTGGGAGGCGCCCGAGCCAGCCACGGCTCACTCGATCCTATTCGTTTTGGAAAAGGATTTACTTAACTCCAGTGGGTTTTAAAGACGGCCTTTAGGCTCCACACACCATGAGTTTTAAAGAAACCAGAGTTTCCATCTTCCGTGCTTTTTAGATTCGGGTTTGGATTTTTGTTTGGGAGTAGCGGAGTAGGGCTCCTGAGAGTAAGGCGAAGGTGCAACCTGAGTCTCCTCAAAAGGATGGAGTTTCTTCAGAACTGGCTGGAGCTTGTCTTCTTGCTGCTTAAAGTCCAGCTCCACACTGGGAAGAAGAGAGAGGGGAGAATTTAGTGCTTGATCTTTCATATATAAAGATCCCCCTTAGTGACAGCAAAATGTGGTGACATCCTACCAGTGTGGTGATCGGTTTGCGTTATATGTATTGTGTAATTTTATGGCTCGGTAGTAAGCAGTCGGCTCTGATCTATTTTAGCTCTGTGTCCCTGGGAACTGTCTCAGATAGGTTCATTTTCTTTTTTTTTTTTTTTTAAAGATTTTTATTTATTTATTTGAGAGAGAGAGAGAGAATGAGAGAGAGCAAGCACATGAGAGGGGGGAGGGTCAGAGGGAGAAGCAGACTCCCTGCCGAGCAGGGAGCCCGATGCGGGACTCGATCCAGGGACTCCAGGATCATGACCTGAGCCGAAGGCAGTCGCTTAACCAACTGAGCCACCCAGGCGCCCTCAGATAGGTTCATTTTCTTCGAAAATCACTTACTTGTTTTCGTGGGGAGCCTTTGAAGTTTTATTAACGTACTCAGCTGGTGTCAGGGTATGTCATGTGTTTGTTGTAATGAGAAAGGTGACATCCACATAACCCTTTTGCTTGTCCATAGACTGCACACGTGCTTCACAGAATAAACAGGGAACCAGAAGTGTGGGTGTTCAGGGGCCATCCCAGCACATATAAGCAGGGGTGTGAAAGCCCTGTGCCCATGCACCTTTTCACAAGGTCAGAGAAATCCATGGATCTCACCTCAGATGGTCGTGGCATAACATGACCTTGGCTTCTGTTCTCCTTACGAAATCTCATTGCCTACCAACATGGTAAGAGCCACGATATCCAGCCTCGGAGAAAACAGTGTGTTTATGGAGTCAACGCCATTGAACGTCACTCAGTGGTGATCAAAGACCGTTTTTCAGGCAAGAACAGGTGTTTGGTGAAAATAACCCAAAATTGTGATTATATTGCTGAAGCCAAAGTGTGCAGACGTGTAGCCATGAGGAAGGACCTTTGGCAGTAGTGACGATGTTTGTGTTAGACTGATAGGATTCAGGGCAGTTTTTTCTTAAGAAATTTATCCACAGAATACTGCGGCCTGACTGGGGTCCTTCCTTCCCTTCATGGCTTTGGGAAGCCCATTGTAGATCTCCTAACTAAGTAACTTCTAGGGGGTTCCCTTGGCCTTGGGGAAGGGATGCCCTGGTCCAGTGACACTTTTCTGTCATGGCAGTGATGAGCCTTGCCCCCCTTCTCACTGTCCCTGTACCCCGATTATTTGAACATGGGCGCTGCGTCACGCCAGGCTTCTGGAGAATTCCATCCTGTGCTCCTTCCATGTCTGGTCTGGAGGCCGACTAAATGTCAGTAGATTTCAGTAAAGGCTCAGCGATGATGATAATACATGAGCTCATAACATTTTATATCCAGTAGAGCCATAAACCATTTATAAACGTGAAATCCTATTGATTTAGAGAACCATTAATCCTAGCCAAATTTTGACATTTTGGAAAGACAAAACAGCAAGGCTGTACTATCTGGAGTTTTAAAAACAAGTTCAAGACCCATCTAATGGACCATTTTATGTTTTAAATGCACTGTTCCATTTTTCTTACCATCGAAGACTATAATAGTACTGGAAAAATTAAAAATATTGTCAGGGAAGTTTATGGCTAGTTAACCCCTGCTCCCAAAACAAGAATTATTTTTTCCCTTCATTTCAGAGGGCCTTTTTGAGTTACGCTGCAGTTTATAGGAGGCAGAACGAAACCTCGTGAGCTCGTGCCTTGCTAATCTAGAACGCGTGATGATGAAGACATGGTTCCCCTTAAGGGCAGTTGTGGAAAGTGGCAATCTGCTTTTATGAACCATGAGCACAGTTATGTGCTGTGGTAGGAAGAATAGGGACCAACATCCTGCCTTTTCCTCTTGTTGTTGCGGGGGCCGTGTGGGCTTGGGCAAGTCCCTGCCCGACAGTCTCCCTGAATTATGGTGAGGATTTCCAACCCCCCTCTCCCCCGCAAAGACAAATCAGTGAAAAAGTTTCCTAAACTCTTAAGATGCAATTCAGATATCATGTAATCCTTATTAACTGTTGATCACTCATTTTATCGTGGGAAACAGAGCTACCAGTGACAAAGATACCTATGGAAGAATTCTTCAGCTTGGACCTTTCACAAGGAAAACGAGGACCTTGCAGTTGAGTTTGTGAGATACTGTGGTATCCAACATGGTATGTTAGGTTCAAAGGGGTAATTTTATCAGGTGCTTGGTTAATACTGAAAGCATGCTCTCCAGATCATAACCACTTCAACGGTCCCAGATAGGTTTTGAGTTATTAGATTGGCAGGCGGGTGCTCGCGTTTCCTAGGCTAACAGTACAATTATGGGTACCTGTAATTATTGAATTCCTGTTAAGCCGCTACATTGGGAATCCTGTTATTAACCAATTTATCACACTGCAGAACCATGTAATCACAGATTAATCTAATCTGAGTTCTTGTTAACAAAATGACTCGACTCTGTCTGTCAAGTTGATTCCTGTTTGCCCTCTGAAATTACTGAGAAGCTGCCCTCAGGAGCTGGAGTATGAGCAGGCTTCGTATGGAGGGAGTGTGTGTGGCCCCCGAGTGCTGGGGCATCTGCCTGTGGAACGGTGTGCCCTGGCTGGCAGACACATGGTGTGTATCCCTGCGTACACGGTTTTCCTCTGGGGTGCCTTGTTGTGGAAGGAACACACCAAGTCACCGGGTTGATCTGAAGCAGACAACTCGCCGGAGAGGGCAGTGTCTGAAGGTTAGTCGTCTGGCCAACTCTGGCTGACACAGAGCAAAGGACTCCTTAGTCTTAGCCAAGTGGCCAGAAGAAAGCAGCACCTGCTGTCCTGGCTAGAGCAGAGGACCTGGACAGAAGCCACCGATGGACACAGGGCACTGGGACTCTGCGCACAGACCCCTGTGCCTGTGAGTTATCCAGATCGTGCCTGGGGCGGGGGAGGGGCTGCCTGGGGGAGAGGTACTGCCCTCATCAGCGCCAGCACTGATACCTGAGTGACACCAGGTGTGGTGACGGGGCCCCGCAGGCTGCCCGGCAGACGGTGTGCTGTGGGAGTGGTCACCATTGCTCTGGTCTTCATGGCTTTTACTTTCTCCCTGCCCGAAACACATGTCCTTGCTCCTGGAATGGCTGGCCACTCCTCGTCCCTCTGTCCCCCAGGTACACATTACCTCCTCATTCTCTAGCCATTCTGACAGGTCACCTACCACTGCTCCTTTCTTTTCTCCTTCTCTGTCCTCACCATGAATAATTGCTTATTTGTTTCTGTATTATGTTGCCTTTAACCCCCAGATGTAGGTGCCAGGACTAGGGGGGATGCTGTCCCATCCCCATTCCCAGGACCTACAGCAGGAGCTGGATCCTGGTAGTTGACTGTGTAGTATTTACTGAATTAACAAATGAGCACAGAGCCTTAAAAGACAAATTCACCTTGGCTTTAGTCCCAGTTGCCCTGGGCTGCTCTATCTGGGTCAGTGCCGTGGCCCGTGCCCCCATCTCCTCCCACACTGAGCCCACTCCTTGCCCAGTCAAACAGGGCTTCTCTTGGAAGAAGCTGGTGGGCCCACTCCAGGTGGAATCTCCACCTCCATTCTATCAGAACTTAAGAAGATGGTGAAACATTTTCTGCAAAGCACACAAGATCTTCTTGGAGCTTGGTCCCTGCACTTCTATTTCCCTTTTTCTGGAAGAGTCTGCAGTAAGATCTTGGAAAGAATGGATGGGGTCAGTAGGGTGCTCACAAGTGGCCAGGAGTTCCCGTGCTCTGCTCCAGGGAACTCAGGAGTAGCATTTTATTCCTGTGGGCTGGAGGAGGGCCTGGGCCTGAGTTGGAGACCCTGATGGTGTCTTCCACTCTGTCAGAGGTGACCCTCCTCCACCGTGCAGTTCAGTCCTGCTTCCCCAGAGCAGTCCCAGCTCAGAGACTTACCCCTGGTGGAACGAGCACATGAGAATGTTTGTATTCCAAGTCTGGGTTGTAGACCTCATCATGGTCATTTAGGACTCTGGTGGGGGTTTAAACAGCTCCCTGGACCCTCTGGGGCCTGTGTGCCCGGCAACACACACGAGACAGGAGGCTGCTGGTGGCGCCACCCATCTCCTGCAGGCTGGGTCTGGTGTTTGTGAAGCGCTGTCCTGGGGAGATGCACACCATGCTGAATGCTATTTGTCAGGAGGAAAGCAGTCTGGAAAAAGTCCTGACTCTTGAGTTTCAAAGCATGAATGTGAAAGGGCTGGAGCCAGGCCAGGCTGACCCACGCTAGGTGTTCTCTGAACAAAACATAGGCTACAGCTTGTGCTGGGTGAGACTCAGTGCCCAGAAGGACCAGGGCTGTGTATGAGACCTGAGTCCCCAGGAGCTCCTGTTACATTTACCTCGACATCTCTCCTTTCCCTGCCTGCATCCCCTTCTCCGTCAGATGGCTGAGCCATGTGACCAAATGCTTTGCGTTGAGACCATCACATGACCTGACGGTGTGCCATGGTGCTGTTGCAAAACCCTTTTCCGTGCTCCACGTGACTCAACTGTGATAAACGATTAAAGCTGTAGATTCAATTCCTTTGGTTAGTCTTTTTCTCTTAAAAATGGGAGTTTTAAGTATGGGGACTTTTCTTGCAAAATTATTGTTCTGTACATTTCCAAAGAAATAAGTGTCTGTCCTAAATCTCAAGCTGCTTCGTCAGTTGGCACACAAGCTTTGTTCTCTTCCCGGAGACTCTGCTAGGCTTTGTAGTAACACCTCTCCCCCCCACTCCCTGTGCTTTTGCAGAGGAGCGTGGTTGTAGCTTCTCCAGTCGGAGCTCAGCTCGGCTGATGCTCCTATAAATACTTGGACCTTGCCACAGTTTCTTTAGCACACTGTCGCCAACTCATCAAGTTAATTTAAGGGGAATGTAGTTAAAACATTCCTTTCTTCAGTCCTCTGTGTGTAGCCGTTAGGAGTTAAAAGCAAGTGAGTTTGGCTCCCAAGCACTTTTGTTTTCTGGAGTGGAGGAAAACCTGAAATCTCGGATGTCTCCGTCCTCAGCAGTGTCGGGGGGCTCCGCAGACTGCAGAGCAGAAGCATCTGTTTTTAATTCTCCCTGAATTAGATCACCGAGTTCCCCTGGTGCTCTCTGTGGCTCTGACTGACTCACGCTCTGCCACTGTGGATAAATCATCTCACCTATGGGGACCTGAGCTTGCTGGGTCGTGAAACAATGGTGGAGATGCGCTCTCACCCCACTCCCTCGAGTGCAGGGAAATGCAGCACGTTGGGGGATGTGATGGCTCTTGCTGTGTAGATCTGGATGGGACAGGCTGTGTTTCCCAAAGTGCAGTGCTCTATGTCTAGGGCTAGAATCTGGCCGGCTCCATGTCAGCACCATGGACAACTCCAGCATTGTTCAGAGGGAACCTGAGGTTAGGCTCTGAGTTTCAGGCTGGCTGTCTCCCTTGCGAGCTGGGTGAATTTAGGCAAGTCTCTTCCTCCTGGGCCTTGGTTTCTGTACATGTCGCTAGCCCTAACTCCAGGTAGTTAAAGAACCAGGACCCAAAATATCTATCATACTCTCGCAAATGCATCTCCACTTGAATATCTGAGGAGCACCATACATCCAGCTTGTTCTAAATCATATCTTTCCTCCAGCCTTCTGCTCTGTCCTTCCAAATACAGCCTACGGCTGGCATTCATCCAGGTGGCCAAGCCGTGCACCTTGGCCTTAAGCTCCACTAGTCCTTTCTGCTTGGTCCCACCAGCTGGGTCAGTGGATTTGCCCTCAGCAGGCTCAACCGTCCTTCCTCTTGGGCCACTTTCCACTACCCTTGTTGAAACTTTCAGAAGTTTTCCCTCTGACCACTGAAACAGCCAAGCAGCAGGCTTGCTTTCTCCCTCTCTCCCTCCTCTATCTCCCCCCTCAACTCCCCTTCATTCTCTCCCACTCCTTCTCCCCCCTTCTCTCCCTCCCTCTCTCCCCCACTCTCTCCCCTCCCCCCCATTCCACACCTCCATCTCTCCCCTCCCTCTCTCCTCCCTAACCCATTTCCCAGTTACCTTCCAGAGTCACCTTCAGAAATCCTGAAACCCCTTGGCAAAGTCTCTGTTCATCCTTCAGCCTAACTACATGTCACCTCTTCTTTCTGTGGAATTTCCAGAATAACCACATCTGCCCCACCCTCTGTCCTGTCCAAAATCCCCCAGCACAGGTTGCCCCTCAGGCATGGTTGTCTCCACATCTTTACTAAAGCAAGTCTGTCTCACATTGGATTGTAGCTCTTTTTTCTCATGACTGTGAACTCATTGAGGGATGGACCCTATTTAATTCATTTTATGTCCAAGGTGCATTTAGTCCAGTGTCAGGCTCAGAACATGCTTTGTTACTGAATTGAAGTAAACGGATGAACTGAACCCAAATTCCCTCACTTCTAATCTCTGCAGAATGCTGCTGTTCTATTTTTTATTTTAAATTTATAATTTATCCTCAAAATGAATATATGTATGTAAAATATGCCTATGTGTTATATACCTATATTATATATTATCTGTGGATCCCATTCCAGTAGTTTCAAATATTAATAATTTGTACTATCAGCTTTTAACACTTTGAACATAGAAATGATTTATCATAACTTTGGATCCTTCTCTCACCGTTATTTCACATAGTAGGTACATAATTCAAGTTTATAGAATCACTATAAGATGTAAAATACCAGAAATAGATGAGTATTCAATAATATTATACCCAAACTTAAGATCTGTCCCCCTTTCCTGGTATGCTATGGCATGGAAATTATGATTACAGTTATAAAAACCAAAACACTAGCCTGTTATCCTAGCTATAATTATACTAGGATAGCCAAAGCTATTGTTACTGACTTTTCTAAATGGTTATTTATCCTGGCCATACTGGAGAACAGTCCTCTTCCCTTGGTGCTTGGCTAAGCTCCATCCTTTATCTACATCTTATCGTTGAGTTCCTCTGGAGTACAAATACTGATCTGGCACCCAGTCCTCATCCAAGTGCCTGAGTTATGGGCTGGCCAGATGCACCAGGATCAAGGAACCACGTGTTAGCTTCCCATAAATGGTGCCACAGAGAGGTCAAAGTGCAAAGACTCTAGCTCTATTTATAACCTCTACCCATAATAATTTATCAAGTAGGAAAGGGACCAGATCACTAACAAGAGTGTCACATGTGCATTAGGCATATCTTATGCCATACTCCTAGCAAGCCACAGCGATCATACATTGTAATTACAAGGGAACGATAATTATTAAATGTAGCCTGCCACTATGCTGCTGTCCCTGGACTCACGGAAGAGCATGAGTTTTTTTTGTTTTGTTTTTAAATTTTTGGGCAGGAAGTACATTGTAACTGCAGTTAAAAGGAGAAAACACACAATTCTCCAAAATTGGTTGTAGTGAGTCTGGCAGGTGCTGCGATAGAATACCATGTTAGGTTACTGAGGGCTGGACAACAACTTGGCCGTCACTTCATTCGCTCTTATCATTTTGAGGATGGGCACTTGTCTGCCCAGAGAGGCAAATGATTTCCTTGGGTTACGGTGCTGGGGTAGTATGCAAAGTAGCTGACCCCCTGAGCCACCAACCCAGGACTCGAGTCCTAGATGCTCCAAGGAGCTGTCCCTCGAATCTGATCTGAGCTGAGGAATACCATCTGCCCTGATAGAAAACAGTGAAAGTCTCATCACACAGACCAGAAAACCATTAGCTTTTTGTACGTGTCCTCTGGTGTCACCAGTGATCATCTAAATCCCAGGCTCCCCATTCTACTCCCAGGGATACTATGTGTAAGAGAGGAGCTTTTTCAGGGCACCTGGGTGGTTCAGTCGGTTAAGCGTCTGCCTTCGGCTCAGTCACGATCCCAGGGTCCTGGAATCGTGTCCCACATCGGGCTCCCTTCTCCCTCTGCCTTTGCCCCTCCCCGCTACTCGTGCGCTTGCACACGCTCTCTCTCGCTTTCTCTCAAATAAATAGAATCTTAAAAAAAAAAAAAAGGAGGAGCTCTTTTAAAATGGCAGACAGGAGAGTCCTTCATGTGGCCCTAGCAACCACCACCTTCTCTAGTCACCACGTTCCCTGTGGAATTTCAAATGATCTAACTCAGGGCATTGTGATAGGGACCGAGTCCTGCATCTGGCCCCTGAAAAGAAAATCTGTATTCATGTAAAAATGAATCACATCCATTCTCTCTTGATATTGACAGAACAGCCTCGTCTCAGTGGTTTTGGACATCGGTGAATGCCTGCTTAACTATTACCTTTGGGCATAAGCAAAAGGGAGGGTTGTTAAGAGGAGGGTCATCAGTGTAATCAACCTTTCTCTGCTAAGTATGTTTTAACTAATTGCTTTACAAACAATATGTTGAGATGAATAATCAGTTTTTAGTTTTCCAGCATCTAACACGTATCAGAGTTACATGTTAGAACTAAGGTATTACTATTATAAAAGCCTAAATCCTTATATACTGGGGAAAAATAAATAATATATATTTAAAATTCTTATAGAATAGAAAAAACTTGGATTGTTGGCTTTGGGAATTTTCAAGGAGAATTCTGAGGTCTGTTAAATCTTTTGTTCTGACTTTTAATTTACTTTATTAAAAAAATGCTTCCTTATGCCAGATTCACTATGTAAGGTATCATCCTGGGACTCCTTTCTGTCATCTTCCTCCCCCTCCCAACCCATCATTCACCGTAAATACTAAGAACAGAGCGCTAAATATTAGACAAAAGGCTAATTTCCTCCACATCAGTTCATGTTGTTGAAGAACTTAATATGCACAAGTGGCGGTAATTAGAGCAGGACTGGAAAGAGCACTTCCACTAAGAGATAATCACTATATGACAAAGGCTGCAGAGATCCCACTCCAAGCGGGCTCTGGACAGGCTAGACTTGGCACCATTTCTGCATACAAATGCAATTACCTCTCTTAACAATAAGACTTCATTAGTCGTGAGTCTTTCAATGCTGGTGGCTCTCCTGATCCTGCGTCACCCTCTCCAGCTCTTTGCAGTTAGTGTAGTATACCAGAATCGCTAAAATTTCCACACACCGTTTTATCTGGAGTCTTTGCGTCCTTATATTTTGTGCTCTTATTGGCAATGCAGTGAATTACCAAGGATGATTTGAGAAAATGCCACCCATTGATTCTGTGAATTCCTCCTTCCATCTCATAGAAGGGTCATTGGCTTATCTTCCCCGAAATCCTCCAGTCATTTTGGAAACGAATGTGCGAATTTAGGAACTTCCTACTGGATGAGCAGTCAGAGATTGCGAGGTACTAGAAAGTTCCCACCTGCTGTAAAGATGAGTGTACACGTGCAGGGAGGCATTCCCTTCCACCTTTGGAGAAGCTCTGGCTGTTTCTGTCCCTAGTTCCTGCCCGTGGTTCCTGACTCTCTAGCCTGGGGGTCGGCTCTAGAGCACACATCTGAACCCTCCCCAGCATGCTGTCTTTCCAAGATGATCCCGCCTCCTGTGAGTCGGCCCCCTCGCAGGTCAAGCATCTCTGCTTCCTTCAGCTTCTCCTTATCTGTCTTTGGTCCTTGTGTCTGTGGCATACACCTATCCAACAGAAGGTTCCCCTTTGTCAGAGCTCTGTTGTTGCAGAGTCTAAGGTTAGGGGGTGCACGTGGGGTTATCTTCAGCTAGATTACAGACTCCTGCCCGTCTCCCAGTGAGTGGGGGGAGGAGGGAGCCTGTTACTTCCCAGGAGTCCCACTGAAAATGCTTGCTGCAGAAATGCATGTAAGCACCACATGGAAACGGCTTGGGTATTTCATCAAAATGGTTGTTTGAAGTCCTGCCCATACTTGGCCATCAGTGGATCATATCAGATGACAAAAACAGGACATAGTCAACATGGCCTTCTGCAAGATCCCTCCCTCAGTGGTGCTGAAAACAAAGCAGACCCTCAGCATTCCTGTCCATCCAGATTCCTGCCCCCTTCCTGGTCCACCACATAATGAGTGTCCCTGGAGGCCAGCTGTGTGGTGGGCCTTGATGTGTGGAAATGGGTCAGGTGTGGGCGGTGTCCTTCTGGGGGGCACAGCAGCCTCAGGTCTTCTAATGGTGGAAATTAGAACACTTAGAGGAGAGTTCTAAATTCTGGTAAAGATTCTATTTAATGAATGTGAATCAGCATCACTATTGCCTTTCAAATCTTGCTTTCATTCCCACAAGCCTTTGAATGAAGGCTGGCACATGCTATTTTCATAAAAATGTACAAATCTGAATTCATGCCATTTTGTTGGTGGTATTTTACAAATTAACCATTTCAGTAAAGGAGGGAAATGGTGTATTTCATTGTTCCTTTCTGAAACACAATCTGAACAAAAGGTGAATCATCAGTAGTGTGACTCATCAGATTCGTCTGACAAGAGAATTAACCAAGATAGGTTGGGTACAAAGGATTTGAACTGCTTATGAGCAAAGATTATATTAGTAATTTATCCTTAAAACATTGTCTGAAATAATTACAGCATATTGTGACAGGAAATATGGATGATTAGCCAGAAAAGTTTTACTAGCGAAAACTGAAACTTGTATCTCTTTTAATCTTTTTTCATGCTGAGATGGTCTTTAATTAGAATTTCACAATTGGTCCAGATCACAATGTAAGGGATGTTATCTTAGGAAAAAATGTAATCATGTCAACCACCTCAGAATTCCCAGTTATGGGAAATACTACTTTTGATGTTTGCGGTTTCAGTGGACGAGGGAGCAGGGCAATCGATTCGCTGCCCAGGAACAGTCGTTCGGCTCTGCATAAATCAATTTGCCGATGCAGGAACCGATGGTACTTGGTTGAGAAATGCCTTGTGCCTGTCCTCACTCTTCCCTCCGTGTCTACTTTCTGTGGACGCTCAGCCTCGCTCCTGTAGTGAATCACTTGTAACTGAGAGTCAGCGAGCTTTCAGAGCTGGAAGGGCCCTATCTGATCCCTTCCTGCTGCCCCACGTGACGTTGGAGGTGTAGTGGACACCCCGCCAAAGAGAGAGAGTGGGGTACGGCCCCAACCTCTGGGGCGCCTGGCTCTGGCAGGCTGATGTTGCCGACCTCTGGCTTGTGGTACTGGCAGTCTTTTTCCCTGAAATTGCTTCAAGACCTTTTGTCCTTTTGAGGTTTCTTCCAAGTCCTGCATATTTCCACAACAGACTTACATTTTATGGAGAAACAGGTACTGCTCCCTGTAGCAATGACCTATTTATCACAGGACCGTGCTGTTAAAACTGCCGGCAGCCGGGTCTTGAACATGGCACCTTGGCATCTCCCTGGGCTAAGGGTTACTGGAAATACAGTGGATTCTTATGCTGCTCAGAGAGGGTATTTGGGTTTGGAGTGAAAAGCAGTGTGTACATGCAAGACAGGCGGGGTCAGATTCATTGACCTCCAGGGGCTCTCTGCCTGCCAGCGAACAGGTATGACGAATTGCAACGTGTCGATACGGCAGCTGTGATGGCCCCTTGTGTGCTCCCAGTTTCTGCGATGCCCACAGTATTTTGGGATTTAAAAATTTCTTGATTTGGGGACTCCTTTAACCTGTTCAGTCTCGAGGTACTCGAGGCATCCCATGGGAAAGACCAAGAATAGTGGCTGAGAGGGTGGTATGGGGACTCCTAGGAATAGTCCTGAAGTCTAGGATGCAGCCTCTGCTATCCAAGAGCGTGGGTGCCAGAGCCACCCTTGGAACCAACTGCAAGGATCATGACCTTGAGCTAACTTGCCCTTGGTGACGGGACCCTCCCTCTGTAGAGCTTTGTGCGGGAATTAAAGGAGGACTTGCTTGCATGTTTCCTCGGTGAGAAGAAATGGACCTAAGTCATAAAGCCTCTGAAATCTGGACACTTCCTTTGGCTTGCTTCTGAGATGCTGGGGCTGCCCACGTACACTGCTGCAGGTCCCCCAAACAGGTGATTTCTTCTGCAAAAGGACTAATGAGTTCTGAATGCTTTTCTATCAAAGAAACCTCTATTCTTCGTGAAGCATTTGGCATTTGAGGATTAAATCCTAGGGCTGACCGGAAACTGAGAAATCACCTGGCTGAATTCCCCCTTGCTGTCCTTTCTCTTTTGACGAAAGGGAACCCTGACATGGGGTAAGTTATGGATCTAGGTGTGTCAACAACGGCCAGCCATGGGGGCAGACTCAGAGAGATGCAAGTCTTCCAAGAGTCAGACCAGTATCCTTTTGTCCTGTTCTGTTAGTCTTTGGTTTTCAGACAGTATGACGGGAGCCCCCTTACTGGCTGTCCTGGGTTAGCCACCATGTGCTTCCCCCATGACGTAACCGATGCCCACACAGGCCATTGCTCCTGGTGAACAAGTTTCTCTGTGGCTGACCCACAACCTTCTGTCCTTATTCTGCAGCTGTATGCTCCCCAAGAGGATATTGTGTTGGGATCTGTTCATGCCATTTGTACCCATCATTGAAATGATGTGATTTTTTTGAATGCTGCGTAAACCAACGTAATAGAACTCAGGCAAGAGAGAATTCTTTCTGTGAGTTACAGGCTTTGGACAGAGTAGGGTGTGGCCAGATATCAAGTGTGAAAAAGGTAGAGGCAAATCAGGATCTAGAACTGTGTTCTGAACTCAGATTCCCTCACAAGGCAGTTCATGGAAAATCACTTGGAACTCGAGCATGGTGCCCACAGTCACAGAAAACATCAGGGCTGCCCCTCAAAAGCCTGGCATAACTTTAAGTCAGCTACATGGAAGATTTCAATTTCTATGATTCAGATTCAGTTAACAGGTTAATTGTCTGAGTTCCCTTTTGACTGGTTTTTTAGTTAGCTGACTAGATGTGAGCTTTCACCTGTCTTAGCATCCACGGAGGAGCTCAGAAAACCCCGGTCCAGCGTCAATAACCAGGGTACAGAGTGTTGCATTTTATTGTTGACCTGTAACCTTCTGCAAGTTAGTAACAGTTAAATTTTCATGATTTCTAACGTAAAGTGATAGGAGAATTGGGAACGGAGCCTGATGCACTGTGTGTGTTCAACTAGGTAGTGATACCGAGATCCTTCTTAACGCCTCGAAGTCTAGAGAGAGTGGGAGTCCAGCTGAAATGTTGCTCGTGTAAGCCCTTCTAAGATAACTCCTGTTTGCCGCACAGGTTTGGGGGTTGGGGAATTGGCGTTGTCGTCCCTCCGAAGGGAGAGAGTTTAAAATACTTTCCCGACGGGGCGCCTGGGTGGTTCAGTCGGTTAAGCGACTGCCTTCGGCTCAGGTCATGGTCCTGGAGTCCCGGGATCGAGTCCCGCGTCGGGCTCCCTGCTCGGCAGGGAGTCTGCTTCTCCCTCTGACCCTCCTCCCTCTCGTGCTCTCTGTCTCTCATTCTCTCTGTCTCAAATAAATAAATAAAATCTTTAAAAAATAAAATAAAATAAAATAAAATAAAATACTTTCCCGAAAAACAGATCGAACAGTCCAGTTTTTCTAGCACCACCTCTCCAGGGATGCTTGGCTCATTTAGAGGGAGGACTGGTACGGGGAGTGCCTGGCCCTGGAGGGTCCTGACCTGCAGCTCTTGAGGATGCACGGAGCAGTCCCTGGGGTCGCCTCTCTGATGACAAGGTCTCTGTGAGTGGATGTGCATTTCCCTCCATTTTGTAGGAGGCAACCAGAGGGATCCCAGTGGCCCGGTCCTTCTCACTGGTCAGTCTCTGCTCAGTTTGGGCAATTTCCTGTGGTTCTGAGACAAAATTCTTTGAGAAAGTGGGCCAGTAGCTGGTGTATTGGGATTCATGCAGAATGTTGGTTGAGCCAATTCTAAATAGCAACCACTCAATGCTAATTCCTGAAAAAGACAAATTTCTGTCCTTCCTGGGCTTGTTAAATCACTTTTAATATCACTTTTAGTGTAAGTTACTTCTGGATTTAGAGCTAAATTTACTTAAATTACTTCAGTTACACTGGAGAGTGCCTTAATAAATTCTTTTTCCAGTCACCCACAAAATGTTAAATGGGTTTGTGCTCATCAAGCTCACTCTGAGCCTTCTCTGAAGATCTTTGCTCACTTCTGCTCTGTCGCCTTAAAAGACTGGGTGAGCCACAGCTCCCAAAGTAACAAAAGCTAAAAGGTGAGGGTAGATGCCAGGCGCTTTACATTCCCCACTTCTTTTCCTAATGACTAATATTAGCGAAGGTTACTCTATGTCAGAGTTATATCCCTTCACTGTTGACTCTAAATTCTCTTCCACAACATGAATGTAGTGAGAATATTCCCTCTAACCAAGCTTCTCTGATAGGGAGCTGTCTCTGAGGAGGTAATTTGCAATTTGTGGGAGTTCTGACAAAATTTGCCTGGGTGCTTGCTTTTCACCTCTTCTTTATTAGAAGTGGGAGGACGGTCAGGCGGCTTGGCATGCTGGCCCAGGGCTGCTGTGGGGTCCAGGCCCCCTGCGTACTGCCAGGAGGCCTTAGCAGCTGGTGTGTGCCTTTTACAGTCCTTAACTTGGGGATGGTTCCAGCTGGGCAGGCTTTGCCAGCCTTGATGAATTCTTGTTGCGGGGCTGTCCTCTGCTTTATAGGACGTTAGCAGCATCCCTGGCCTCTACCTACTCAATGCCCATGGCACCTCCTTCATTGTGACAGCTGAAAATGTCTCCCTCCAGACCTTGCCAGATGTCCCCTTGGAGGCAAAATTGCTCTTTGTGGACTTCTGCAGTAAGGAATGTGCTAGGGTGATACCTGGTGCTCATGTCTGCCTTTGGGTTCTTCTGCCTGGCCCCAGAGAAGGTCACCAAGTGACCCAACTCTGCTTTTAAAGAGTCTGAGTCCCATGTGGGATGTTCCGCTTCGGCTGGAGATGGGTGATGGGCCCAAGGTGTGGCTTTAAGCTTTTTGCTACATTGAAGACATTTACACGATCTCCCTGTCTCCATCTTTTTGATGAGAGGGTGGTGACTTTGAAGATCTTTTTAGAAGGTGTATTCGTGGGGGACAGGAAGAGATGGAAGTTCTTGTACACACGTCTAGATACATAACTATGCAGCGAGAATAGTTTTTGATAATTTGGCAAGTCCGCTAAAATTGTCCTTCAGGCTTAACTTTCAACAATGAACTAAATCATAACATCTCTTACTGCTCACATATCTTGTTTGTGAAAATTGCATTTCCGAAAAGAAAACAGACAGTAACCTCCCTGCAGATTGTGACCATGTCTGAAAATTCTACCTTTCCGAGAGAAGCCTAATATGGTTTTTCCCTGTTGAAAGTTTCTGCTGTATTCTTGTTGATGTGAATAATCTAAACAAACTTTAAATTAAAAAAACATGATGAACAGCGGTACGGATTCTAGACAGGGGATTATGTCCCAAGGGATGCCAGTGCCACAATCTTTGTATAAATTTCGTATTTGGTGCAAGCAGCCTGGGTTCTTCTGTGGTATTCCTAGCACCTCGAGTGTGGTTTGCCGTCTTTGATTCTATACCATCTGAAGGGCTTAGCTTTCAGAGCTTTTCCTGAACACATAGTACAGTGCTCATCACTAGCGATTCTCAGGGAGCAAGCCATCAAACTTATACCAGTTTTTGAAAACACTAAGATGCATTTGCAAGATAAATGAGCTCAAGCTCTCCCTCACCCTGGGATCATACACCTGGTTGAGTATTTAGAAGGAGCTTAGAATTATGGTCAAATAAGGCCCTTTACTTTGTGTCTGATATAATCATCCCAGCATGGCCCCCGATGATTCTTGCATTCGTGGGTAAACATCATTTGTCACTCATAATAGAAAAGTGGGAGGAGGAGGTTAACATACCTATAGATAATACATGCACTGTTCCTGCATGTGTCACAATTAGCTGTGTCTTGCCCAGTCCGATATGAAAGCCTACAAGATAAGAACAGGAGAGCATTACAAGTGGTGGCTGGTGGTTGCTGGCTATTACAGAGCAGACACCTCACATCAGATGCTTTCCCAATGCCATTGCTCGTCATGGTAATGCAAACTGATTCTTGTGTGTTTCCCATTTGGCTCCTGTCTGTATTTATCATACAAAACCAATGCAACGTCCACAGCTAAGATGATAGTTAAAATAAATCCAGAATGTGAATATAAGCTACTGGATGAAGTAGATAATCTAATTTTGCTAAAAGGGAATTGGAGATGTTTCAGTGCAGCTTTAGGTTTATGGTGTTTTAAAGAAACGTGGAGGGAAATGCAATGCCAGATATGCTGACTCTGTGGCTTAACTCTGCCCCACAACCTCTTGGCTTGCTGGAGTACAAGTCTGCAAACTACAGTTCCCGGGCTGACTCCCATCCCTGGTCTGATTTTGTCCAGCAATCTAAGATCGGGTTTTATATTTTAAATGGTTGAGGAAAAAGGGGAGAAAGAATAATAATATTTGGAAACTGTGTAAATTAAGGACATTTAAATTACAGTGTCCATAAAGATTTTGAGAGTAAAAAAAATAGTGAACATTTTTTCTTAAGTATCTTCCATTTTGCTTATTGGTTTCCAGATTCCAGAATATATTCTCTGGCTCTAGAGAGAAAACAATTTGCTCAGCCTTGTGGAAGAGTCTCCTAGTGTTGCTGTCATGCCATCCGCTGACCTTTTCTGCCTATTCTGTCAGCCCTATGAGGCCACACAGTTTTGTTTTTATGGTGGGGTAGATGGCAAGGTTGGTAACTCTCTTCCTCTTTAAAAAAAATAACCTTAGAGTATTTTTTGGAGCGTACTGTGGAAGGTTGAATAAAAGGTCGATAAGCAGGGTTTTCTTGACCAGGCCTTGACTATTTCTTGGCCCGGTCGCCTCAAGAAATTAGCACTAAGGGTGCTTTCATGCTGTTTCTTCTAACGACTTCAGCTGAGCTTCCTTCTCTGATATTTTTAACAGCCAGGTATAGTTTTTCCAAATATTCCTTTATACCCAGGGGCAAACATGATGACCACAGTCTGTTAAATTTGTGGCAGAAGAAAAGCTTCCATCTGAATTGGTTTATGTACACTTAGGGGCTAAACTTACATTTATATAATCACACAACATAGTAATAGTGTGCACAGAAGGTTTTCCGTCAACATCGATAGTCAATATTTTTATCACCTTCGCTGTGTAAACTCTTGTATGCATTGTGGATTTCGAATTGAAAATAACTATTGTTTTCCTCATTATATTTTGTGTTACATGAACATTTGACAAAAAGATTTCCTACTCAATGTCACGTTGTCTCAGTGAGCTTTGGTAAACTCGGGACTTGCCCTTTGAATTCTGTGTATTTTACCTATTAATCAAGTGACCATATTCTGCCCTAAAGTGCTGCTGATCATTGCCTGTGACCTCAATGTATTTGGGCTAGGCCTGGAATCGTTGTGTGGCGGCATGTGTGTTGACCTTTGTCCACCATCACTTTCTGTATTGGGCTCCTTTGGATATGCATGTTTGCTGTTTTACTCTCCCCTCAGCTTAGTCAGTAGAGAGGAATAGTCAAGAGCCTGTGTATCACAACCTCCCCTTTTTATTCACCGGACATGGCCACTTTCTTACTTAGACTTTTCCTCTTGTTGACAGACCGACCCCAAGAGTACATTCCTCATGAACCTCCCACCTGGCTCCAGATCGGTCAGACCCATTCCAGGGTACCCCTGTGTCAAGACATCGACCTTCTCTATTCTTCCATGCCTGATGTATATATAAAGGGACTTTCTCTATTCGGCATATTCTACTAGAGCTTGCCCTAAGCTCATTTCTGATTGAGGTCATTTTGTACAGTATTATGCACAACACTTGAGCCCATGTCCTAGCAGTGACATGGCTGGTGTGGAATGTGTTGTCACACTCTTAGATTGGGTTGCAGATGAGGTACTGTTCTGCTTTTTTGTTGCACGAGCATGTGCTAACCACCAACCAGGGCGGCTGTTTATAGGAGTTAGTCACATTCCAAAGGTGAGGCTTTTAAAAGAAAGCAGGCAAAATCAGGGACATTTCTTAGCCCTTATCTGAGGGGCACTCTTTCTGGGTTCTGAGGAAATATTAATTCCAAGCTTGTAGAACCTTCCAGTCTTAGACCCTAGGTAAAATCTCGATCAAGCCTCATCAACACCAACACCCCTTACTTGCCCAATATCGTAGAGTTCCAAGTGTCTCACATTAGATCCTTGAGCCCTCAAATTAATTATGGTATCCTCATTTTAAAGAGGAGCATACAGTAACATTTCGCATCCAGGATCTCATTATTAGACCCCAGGCTTCTGATTCTCTGTGATGCCTTCCTTCTACCTTGGGACTGGTATTCTGCAGTATGTGTAATTGGCAGCTTGGGATAGTCAATGAATCCAGCAATGATAGGACAAGGGCTTCAGGTACCAGAAATGTACTAGAGGGCTCTCTTCCAGGACCTTGGCATTTTTCAGTTAGAAATTGCTTTTTAAAAGCATTTTCTGAAAAGACTCTATTCTTATCCCCTTCTAAAAACCACACACTTTTTTTTTTTTAACTGTTACAGTCAGTAAGCAAATAGTTATTAAGTGCCTATTAAATGTTGGGCATTATTTGGCTACCGAGGAGACATTTTTGGATAAGACAGAGTCTTTGTCCTCACAGAGCTTGCAGTAGAGTGGCAGAGGCAGGCAAGGAATACATAAACACATGGATGGATGGATGGACAGATGCATGGATGAGTTTTGATGACGCGTGTTAAGGAAAGGTTGTGAAGAGGTGGCTTTAGCTAGCACACTGAGGACACAGATTCTGAAGTGGGACCTTGATGATAAATAAAAAAAAAGAAATGAGTCATCTGAAGATCCAGGGTTGAGTGGTGCAAGCAGGGGGACCATCACATGTGAACATCCTACAGTGGGAATGACGTTGGCATGTTTGCATGTCAGGAAAAAAATGGCCAGTGTGGCTAGAACAGATGTTGCATACAGGAGTTGGGGAGGAGATGAGATCAGATCATGTAAAATAGGAAACACTTTGGACATTATTTTAAATTAAATGGAAAACCACTCTAGACTTTTTCTTATTTTTGGATGAAAGAGTGACGTGGAAAACACTTCTTGACTTACTCTCACCCACGCCTCCAACATCACTTTCATCCAGTTTCTTTTCTCTTGCTTCTTTTATTTACAACACAACCTAATTCACTGAGATACAGTATGGTTTGGCTGATGTCTACTGATAAGAAGCAAATGAGTCATCATGCCTACTTTATATGGAGATGTATTTGTGGTCATTGGTTTTTAGCTAATTTAGAAGAAAAACAGGTGGTCAGTCCTGTTTCCACCGTGTCTGAGAAGTATTTTCAGGATCTCATTGCCATGAACTTTTCTTAGAGTGACCGCTCAGTATGTTTCTAAGATTTTGTTTTTTTAAGGACCTTTATTTTGTTGAAAGGATTCAAGTGTTTGGAATCCATAAAGGCAGTTTATAGAAGTAGAGGTCAATGAGAAATTAATTTGTGGATAAAATTTAAAGTGTTGCCCTTGTATCATGCAGTTAAGTCATAGGCTGCCTCCAGCAGCTAATGTCAATCAAGGTATGCCTGCAAAAATTTTATTAAGGCTGAGGGTGTTTTCAGTAGAAGGCTTAAACTATGTAATCCATTGTGCTTATTGCTTTGATAATCCATCTAATTGTCCTTGGAGCTTTCAAGCTGTAGGGTTTGGCTTCACTGATAATTTTATGGTCACATTAATAATTGTGTTACAGCATCTAAATGAATGTGTTCTCTAAATATAGATGAAACAGATAAATTCTTTCTATAGGACAGGGAACACAAAGTGCTGTTATGGAATTTCCCTAATTTTTCCTTCTCAGTTGGAAGCAAGTCATAAAACCAATACTTGAAATGATTATCTTTCTAGATCACCATTGCTGTGAAGAGGAGCAATCCAGACTCTTTGGACTGCTGGAGCAGATGCTTCTCCAGTGACAGGAGGGCTAGAGGTCTTGTGCAATTTTAAGTTTGGAGAAGAGAGAGCTTAGATTATTGATGTAAAAGCTGCAGAGGAAGAATGTAAAAAAAAAAAAAAATTAAGTTTTCCATCTTGAAAGTTAATTGCTATCTTTGTAAAGCTCTCTTTCCTTTTGTTTTGAGGAGTTATACCTTATATGGGTTTATAATCCTATGCCTGTCACAGTGCCCAGTACATTGAGTATTTGGTTAATAGTAATGTGACCAAATAATACAGTTACTCTTTTGGTTCTCATATTGAAGTTCAGTAATAGACAAATCTACTGAGAAAATTCCAACCAAGTACAAAAAGCAAACGAAAAGTATACATTGTGAAAAGCTCTGGTCCCCCCTTTTTTCCCAATAGGAACCCCTTTGTACCCTTGTGATAAGCATGCTCACTGTAAATAAGGATTTTTTAATACACTGATCTTTTTTGCATTCACTATTGTCCACTGCAGTTATTTGCCATTTGCCAGTATTTTCTGGTCGTAGCAATGTATGAAACTTGGAGAGAACCTAACATTCAGCACCAAGGACAGCACCAAGCTGCTGAGTTGTGAGAACTTTTTCTCTTCTGTTCCCTTGATTCTCTTGCCCCCATCCCTCCAGAGCACAGTTCTAACTGAGGAACATTCCAGAATCTGGAGCCTCTCCTCGCTTGATGCCCTTTTGACACTTACGGTCATGGAGGGCTTCGCTGAAAGCTAAAGGAGACTAGGCATGAGTCATGAGATGATTAGGGATGTAAAGAGCATGGACGTCGTGAAAACACATGGAGGAGGGAAGGGTTGCTCCAGATTTGTTAAAGCAGAGGGATGTGGACAAGTGAATTTTACAACGTAGTTCTGGTGGAGTCCAGGTGTAGAGCCATTTCCACTTCTGCTTTGTGGATTTCTTTACAAGAACTTGCTCTGCTTTACAGAAAGCAAGATGAGTGTCCTTTATAGAAGACAGTGTGGAACTCTAGTTGGGGCACCCCCATTCAAACACAACACTGGGACTTCCTTTCTGGAGTGGTCTAGAATTCTCAAGTTTAACTCTGGATGCAGTTCACCAGTTTCTCTAGCTACCTCAGGCTTCTGCAGTAATCTGCTCCAATTTTTAGTTATCATTTTCAAATATATACTTTTTTATGCTTATATAAAAAGGAGAAAAATGGTCATGAATTTGGGCTTTGCAAGTCTTTCGTCATTCCTGTTGCAGATCAACAACAAGAGGTAATGGAAAATAGAATCAACAGCAACAGCAATAAACAAAGTAAGGCCCATGGCAGAGCCTGTGTGGCAGCTTTTATAACAAAGCCGTGGGGATGCTGGAGGAAGGATGGCTGCCGGTGTCAGCCTGAGCTGTGTCCTGGGAGGCAGGGGCCAAGAGCAGGGGTGGCAGTGACAGACGGCATCTGCTTTCTCGAGACTGCATCACAGAGAGATCTAAGATAGCAGAGCCCTAGGTGGTAGGAAAGGGTGCTGAGAAATGTCATAGAAAGGTCACTGAAACCTTTCTTCTTGGCCACATACCCAAGCTGCTCAGTGTCTCTGAGACCTTAAAGATGAAGCCTGAGAGGTAGGACAAAGAACTCTGACCCCCTCCCAGTGCCCCCGCCCCCAAAATTAATTGTTTGGTTAAAAGGTCAGGAATGGGAAAAAAAAAATGCCTCTCACTGTGCCTGTTATCAGAAGCAAAGTCCAACAAAGTCCTAAGCATCTCAGAGAAGAATGGTTGGCAAGTAGAAAATAATCCTGTGATACTTAGTAGTAATTACTAGCACTGGATTATTGTATTGACTCTAACTCTGCCGTTCCTCCTGCCACATACCACAACACAGTTTTCTCCATTTGATCTTAATTTTCCAATCGAAAATTTTCTTCTTTCATTCCTGGGTGACTGCGGATGGTTCTTGACTTCAGAAAAACATTCTCCTCTCAACTAATGTCACAAGTGCGTTAGCATGCAGCGTGCTGTGGGCCTATCCCCCAGAGCTCCGAGTTGGCACACAGTGCACGAGACCCTGTTGCTGAATTGCTGGTCTTTTAAATGGCATGGTGATTTTCAGCAAGTTCAGAATTTCTGGCATGCAAGCAGATGGTGTCTTAGGTGATGCTAAACCCAGGGTATGATCCTTTAATTGTGGTCTTCAAGACACGTACATCACATAGGATATTGGATTGGTCACTTTGAGTTAATTCAAAGGTATGTATTAGGCCCTTAGCTAGAGAGGGTGGTTGCTGTAGAAAAGAAAATGGCACGATCTCTACTCTCGGTGATAATTTTATGCACTTGTTTAATTTATTCTTATTTTGATCCTTCTTGTTCTTTTGGCTTTCTCACTGGGTGCCAAGAAGTGTTTTTTCTACCACATTCTAGCCCAGGTTTGTGCTCCAGCTGTCCCTTCATGATAACTGAGCCATCACTTACGTCAGCATCTTAAAGGGCTTTTTCACTTAATAGCCTCAAAGTGACTTTAATTAGAGGCATAAAGTGATACCACAACTATTGTTGGGAGAAACTAAACTTCAAAAAGTAGTCAAAGGCAGCTGTTTTCAGTAACCCCCTACTGTGTTTTAAGACCACCCCTGGCAGTGGGTTTGGCTTATTCCTAAGGCTGAGTTCTCTCTAGGAATTTGCCAGATTATACCCTGGAAGCACAGTTACTTCATCTGTTAGCTGTTCCATAGTAAAAGTGAATTTAGACTTTCCCTATATATCCGTGTAAACTCAACTGTATCTGTGATTTGCATCTAAGCTATTGAATGCCAGAATTGGAGGAGCATCCTTTTTAAGTGTGTTAAAAGAACGCAAAGTCCATTTTCCTAACAAACTCCCAAGGTCATCCGTTGATCAATAGAAGGCAGTGCTGGCTTCCACTAGCAATGGTATGACCTGTTCCCATTTCCCCAGAAGCCGAGAGGAGCTGTCTGTTAGCCAGTGGCTGGCTTGCTGTGTTAGGCTGTGCAGTCCTCTGTTCATCAGTGGCCTGGGATGCCCAGGTGGCTAAGCATTTTATGTCTTTTAGAAAGTGAGGTGGTGTTTTAAAGAATGCAAAATAAGTGATCCCCACTCTTTGTGGCACTCCTGTTTCCGCCCTGCCTCCAGGCTAAGAGGGCTGACTAGTTGGAAGCCTTCTTAGGTTCTGTAGGAATGGCACATTCAGCTGAGCCCCAGGTGCCTTTGGGCAGCTCCCAGTACCTTTCCTCTACCACAGAGTCTGCCATTCGGTATTGTCTTGGTACCCTTCATAGTTTCCTGTTTGCTCAGCCAACAGCCTGCATGCCAGTCACAGGAGAGGTGGCAATAAACGTTTGTGGCTACATGGAATGATGAATGGAAGACAAATAACAAAATTGATTGGGAAGGTGACTTTGATTCAGCAGATCTATGAGGGTTGGATTGATCTCAGTTCCAGTGAAACTTACCAGCTCTTAACCTGATTTAAATAAAACTCAGAAAGACTCATGTCCATGCTCTCTGTTCAGTATCTTGAATATGGCATAATCACCAAATTATTTGTGTTTTGAGAATTTTAACCATCAGTTTTTAGTTATTATATAACCCTGGTTTCTCTCTTCTCCTGCTCTCTTGCCTGTAGATATTAAATAAGGCCAGTCCTATTATACTACTGGTTTCCTCTGTTCATCTAGGGCTTCTTTTTGGAGAAAAGAGGTCTCGTTGACATTGAAGTACATCAAACTCTTCTTTTCCACACACACTCATGTGATCCTCCTGAATATGAATGTGTATGTTCCAAATATCCCTTGTGTAAAAAATAGAGTTGTCCTGGCTGACTCCCCTAAGGGAGATCTATTTTTGTAGTTTGACGTTGGAATGGAGAAGGGATATCCTATTACCAAGCTCATGGTTAGATTTTGTAGCACTCTCTAGTTGAGTTGCAGTACAGCTGAAAAAAAACTGGAGCCTGGGAATCCCAACACCATGTATAATTTCGGCTTGTTGGAAAGTGTGTTGTGGTCAGATTACTTAGAAATGATGTTTTATAGCGTAACCCATTCATAGGTTGAGGTAGTTCTTTGTTCTTCCTGTTTGTCTTAACCTTAATTTCTTTCTTCCTTTCCTTTCCTTTCTCTTTCTCTTTCCCTCCCTCCCTTCCTTCTTGCTGCTCTGAAATACCTTTTATTTTTTAAATAGGGGTATTTATTTATATACAAATATTGCCTTTCTGTACTTTCAACTGATTAAATGTTTTCTCCGTTAATCAAAATTACAGTGAATAAGTATTTATAAACACTTTTAAGGTAATAAGTATGTATAAGTTGATCTCTTTATTTTTTAAATTAATTAACATATAATGTATTATTAGTTTCAGAGGTAGAGGTCAGTAACACCCAGTGCTCATTCCATCACCTGCCCTCCTTAATTCCGTCAACCAATTACCCCATCCCTTCATCCACCTCCCCTCCAGCAACCCTCAGTTTGTTTCCTATGATTAAGAGTCTCTTATGGTTTGTCTTCTTCTCTGATTTTGTCTTCTTTTATTTTTTCCTCTCTTCCCCTATGATCGTCTGTTTTGTTTCTTAAATTCCACAGAGTAAAGTTCTCAAAGTTTTCATAGCCTGTTCTCTCAGAGCCAGGAATGGAGATGTTAATCCTTGAAGAGCTATCTCCCCATGCAAGCCCCATGTCATCTTAGTAAACACATCCTAGTAACCTAATCCTGGTTATTTCCGTTTCATCTTCTAGTTAAGAGACCTTAAAGGGTTTGGCCGTAGATGAGACCAGACCACTAGCTGGCCTTCAGCCTGTTTGCATAGTCACAGCTCATCAAGTGCTTCCTCAGCACCAGCGTGGTGCTTGGCCTTTTCCTGGGGGGCAGTTGCTTGGGTGAATAAAACATAGTTCTTACCCTCAAGACACTGAACATCTAGAGGACATATGTTTCCAATATGAAGGAGCTGCTTCTGTGCTGACCGAGTAGAGATGTAGAACTGTTGCTGGGGACAGTTTCTGTGCTCATTCAAACGCACATCCTTGTTCTGGCCCAGATGCTCTGTTCCCTCATAGGCAATTCAGCATATCTGCTGACAGGTTCCCAGCACCCTGCCTGTGGCTTTCTTGCAGCCATTTTTCGGTGGATGCTAATGATGTGATGAGGTGTTTTTGTCCCATGTGGCTGAGAGCATCTTGGTGGCCACAGATTTATCTTCCCAGTCCTGGCACTGAGCTCACAAGCACTTTCCGTGGAGCAGGGCTTGAGGTGTCCATCATAAATACCTGTTTCTTTTGTGACTCAGAAAGTGCCGTACCTCCTTCTCTGCTTTCAACCTTTCCACAACACTTATCAGATGGAACGTGCCATACATTTAAGTTATTATTTTGCTTTCAGTCTGTCTCCCCCCTGACAATGTCAGCACCATGAGGGCAGAGATTTTTTTTCTGTCTGTTCCCTGATGAACGTTCAGTGCTTGCACTGGGGCGTGAAGTATAGTGGATGCTCAAGAAATATTTTTTGAATAATGAGTGAGAAAATGAGGGAATAAGTGAATAAATGAATGAATGAATGAATAAAGAATGTGTCTGAGTATCCTGCTGGGTTAACTGACATCATACCCTGTGCTTCTGAAATGAAAATAGGACAGTCAGCTTTGTGATGTTTCCAGCTGGATCAGGTGAGAACATCTGTCTCAAAGTATTAACATTATCCCATCTTAAATTTCCCCAACAAGTGGAAAAGGTCAGTCATCTTCTGCTTCCCACACCCAGATATTAAAATAAATGGCCCAGCCTACACCTCAACCAGCCCCCTCCTCATCCCTGGGAAATGTCATTTCTTTATCTCAGAAGCAGTCCTGGTGAACGAGTTTCAGTGAGAAACAAACACCTGATTAATAATGAATGCAGGTGCTTTATGTGGTATTGACAAATTAAATTTTATTAGCCTAGTAGCTCCCCAAATGTGGTGATCCTATAATTCTCAGGAGGCTCTGGCTTTTAAGGAAGCTTGCAATGCTTGTTTTCATTCTGAAGTGAAACAAAATGGTGGCCATTGGAGGTGCATGGCAGCTGGTGTGATGCTTCAAGCATGCAGGGGTCTCTGGGAGCCAGCTGGTGTCTCTTGCTTCTGCCTCAGCCCTCTGCCTCACCTCCAGCAGTGCCTCTCTGCATCTCCCTAAGGCTCTGCCTCATCTCCCTGCTCACTTGCCTCCACACAGAGCCATGCTTGATGAAGAAACAGGAATATACTATTATTATTATTGCATATCCATTATTATTACTGTCAGAAATACATGCAGACTTGGACAGAGACAGACACAGAGATAAACACTATTATTAGGACAGGCCTTCTTTCTTTAGAGTTTTATCATCATATTTCCATAATATAAAATCATCATAGGTAAAAATTGGGGAAGATAGTAATTATTATTTCGTGCGTGGACTGCCTGGTTATGTTACAAACAGGGCAAAGCTTGCATTTTCTTTCTACAGTCCTAAGTTGCAAAACGGTAACCGTGATGACAAACAAGTCCCTCACCCCAAAGGGCACCAGGAATAGCTATTAATAAGGAAAACAACTTTTTAGGGCTGAGCTGAGGCTGAGTTGATTAACTTGTTTTCCTGGAAGACAGATAAAGCTTAAGCTATAATTTATTGAAAATTAATGAAAATGAATTATGGTGGCAGTGGCTACTGAGCTAGAATGAGAATAGGGATCTGGGTACGTTGCACTAAAGCAGAGCTTTCTGTGGCTTGCCATGTTTCTGCTGTACTAGTTCTCTTCCATAGAGTCTGACTTCCAGAGGTTTTAATTTGAAAGCATTAATGTGCATTTGCTAGTAGTTCTGGTCATAAATATCCACAGAGCCCTTCATGTTTGATTTATAGTTTCTTTTGAGATATATATATTATATATAATATATATATATATTAGAGCAGTTTAGTTAATTTTGAATCAGAACTTACTCTTTGTGAAGCATCTGTGCTTTGTTTCAAAAGTCTGACCTTGTGCTGGTTTTCTTTAAACAATCGCTTCAGAGATCTTGCAGTTGAAGATTAAAATCTTTAACTTTTGGTGTCATCATTTGTAAGATTCTTGATGCCCAATTATGAGACTTTTATCTGGGGGGATAGTCTAGTGCTGTAACCAATGAGATGTCGAGAGAAAAAATTTAGTCCATTTTTGGTGCCTAGGAGCTCGATTCTCAGAAATGTCCTTTTAGATCTGGCCTTTAGAATCCACGCATGCTTATTTTTGTTGCATTGAAAACTTTCCTCCAGCTTGTGGTTCACATGAATTTAGACATACATTTGAGGAAGGTAGAGCCAGGAGGGCACGTGCTGAGCCTCTGACATGACAGATGGTACCTGAAGGCTTTGAAGAGTTCTCCCCAGGAAGGTTGCCTATGGATAGATTTTGTGCTTGGCACTCAGGTCCCTGGACTTCAAGATCAGTGGCTTTGATTTTTTTTTTTTTTAAATTACCTCACAGAGGACATTCCTCTTACTGATTATGAATCCTTAAATACATGCCTTAGTACTGGGATCCCTTTAAAAGGTGTTTTCTGCTTTCTCCAGAATGTAAGTTTGCAAAAATCTCACCAGCTCTGGGCACGAGAGCCTCTTAGTCCCTTCAAGTTAGAGGAAGAATCCGGGTTTGCAGTAGCAACAAAAATGCCTGCTTTTTAATTCTGTGTGGATATAGCAGGTTTGCCATTTTCAGAGGATGAGATGGCGAGTGCTCAGGCCTGACAGAGATCTAGATGTAATGTCTGCCTTTGCCATCTCTCACCGCCTTCTGACCTTGGGGATGTCACTGAGCATAGCCAGGCTTTAGTTTTCTGGTGCAGATAATTCCTACCTTCAGTGTTATTTTGAGGATTCAGTGAAATCCTTGCAGAATGCTTGCATGTTGGAGGTGCTCAAAATGGATGGACTTTATGGGTGTTGTGCCCACTTCCCTGAACTCTTGCACAGATCCAATGGGCTACAGAGCTCAAGCCATTTTTGCATAGCCTAGCAGAATTTGTGTCAGATTTTTAAAAGTTTTGAAAACTAGAACTTGCATTTCATCTCTTAAAAAAAAGCAAAAAACCCGAATTCTGGGATACAAATCCATAAATGTTCATGTTATGCCTTGAATTGCTCATTTTATCTGCAAATGGGGTGTCTGGATTGCCTAGTAACTCTGTGGTGAGGCATTTATTCACCTACCAACTTAAAAGGCCGGGGAGGTATTTGAAATCTATTTTGGCATTCTGCACAGGAAGATTATTTAAATTACATTTTCAAGTATGTGTGATACCTACATGAAGCCCAAAGCAAGAATTTGGAATGTGTTTTATATTCTTACAAATATATTTGCTTCATTTTTCATATTAAGGATGGAAAGGCTTACTATTTTTCAAGAACTTAAAAAAAAGTAGAAAAGACCACGGCCCTGTGCATTAAGCGAAGAGAATGCTGGAGAGTACATGATCTGTGCTTCCATTGCAAAATCATAAAACATAACTTATACTGGAGACTTTAAACTTGAATATTTGATCACAGGTATATAAAAGCCATTAGTTGCAACAGAAAAGGAAAACGAAAAGGTGTTTCTGAAATCTGTTCAAAGGATGGCACCCAAAAAGGACAGAAGCCAATTCGAGCATGTGTAGCAGCTGAAGAGATAAGAAGTAAAGTGTCAGTAAACAAGAAAATACGACAGTGGGATCCCTGGATGCATTTATTGAAGGACGTCCGTAGAGAGGGTTCTGTTGCTTTATTCTTTCTCTCTCTCTGTCAACTTTTATATAAGGCAGTGGCTGAATGATGATGTTGTTAGGCCTCTCTGGAGGATTTGTTCTTAGAGCAGAAAGGAGCTCTGAGGTCCCTTGACTCATCCGGACTGTCCTTTCATAGGGGAACAGGTAGCTGGGAGATGAGCTAGGACCAACTGTGTTTCCCAACTCCGCACCCTGCCTTGACCATGACACCAGATCCGCGTGGCCTGTGCGTGTCCCTGAAAACGAACACAGAGCTGATGTCTCCCTTAGTAATCCTCCCTCCCTCCTAACCTCAGAAAGAAACCAGCCTGTATCATGAAGCAGGAAGATCTCGCTTGAAAGCGTTTAGGCTTGCCCCTTGCTCAACCTCCCCCACTTGAGCTCTTGGAAGGCTGCTTCTCAGTAACAAAGTAACTTGGAAGGAGGTAACTTCTACTGAGTGCAGACACAACCCTGGATTGAGAGCCTTGTCCTCTGTATTTGAGAAGCCCACGGGCAGGTATTCTTAGCTCCCTTTTATAGAGGAAGAAGCTGACGTTCAGAGAGGTTAATGACCGTGCCTAAGCACAGCTGGGGCAGAGAGGGGCAGAGCAAAGTTGCCAACTCAGGACTGGCTGACTGCAGAGCCCGGGTCGTTCCACTCGGCTCCCCTCCTGGATCTCACTCCCGGAAAACGGGAAAACGGACTGAGCGGGAGACAGACCTCAGTCGGCTGGCTGGAATGTTTGGGTGACGACAAATGTGCAGAGACACCGAAACTGATTTATCAAGATTAGAAAACGAAGTGCTGACATTTTCCTCCTGTTCAGATAGGGAGCGCCGAGGGGCAGGAGTGCCTTTGGCAGGGAATAAGGACCTTTTTGCTCCTGATCTCCATGCGGGGTGCTGCTTTCCCTTTGCTGCTCACAGTGCCCTGCGTTTTTGTGATGCATCGTGCCAGCCGCCCGGGAAGGCAGCACACGGCATTCCTTCCAGAGGAGACCCACAAGGGGTGTTTGCAGAGCCACAAATGCCACCCACCTGCCCTCTTCAAATCGGGGCCCGCCAGCTAACCAGGTGGAAGACGTCCATCTCAGTCAGTGGGTGGGTTTTGGCCAGAACAAGCCAAGCATCCCTCCAGAGGGGGCCCGATCACACTGAGATGGACCTGCCTTACTGTGCCCAGCCTTTCCTCCGGCTCTTGGAGGGCGGTTCTGGGAAGTTCCTAGTCCGAATCTCACGTGGAGACCTTCGTGATTCCCGTGTTCGTGCCCTGGCTGCCGCCACAGTGGTGTGCGGGTTTCCGTGTTGGGTCTTTCTGCTCTGCGACTTCAGTTGTCCCCTTATGCTTCCTCTGTAATTGTGATGCAGTATTTATTCTGTTTGGGCATAGATAATTAAGGAAAATTCGGAGAGATTTCTCCTTCCCTGACAGGTCCTTCTGAAGCGTGCCTGATTTCCGAGTGATTTGTCAGTACAGGGACATAAGATAAAGCAAGTGTATCATTTCTGTCCACGTAGCTTATCGGGGTGACAGCAAGTCACGGTGCACAAGTATGTGCTATGATGACCTCTTCTTCCTGCTGGTGGGAGAGTGAGACCTTTCTCATGTTTTAAAGACATGCCGTCATGTATGTATCATACATACAAATTACACAGATGTGAATAACATGCACGGAGTCCGCAGGCAGAATGCTGAAGGCTGTGTGGGCTGAGGATGAACAGTCAGGTGGAGGCTTGAACAAAGTGATCATCAGTGACCTGGGGACGCGTCAGAGTGGGGCCCTGAGCTCATCGGACTTGTATCCCCTCCTTGCCTGGCACAGGGCTCAACACAAGGAGACTCTTGGTAGAGGCCCTCTGAACAGGTGCGTGAATGGTACGCCTGTCAGTCTGGCAGTCACGCACCTGGGATCATCCCTCCCCATCTTCTGACCTGGTTCTCTATACGACCGTGTGGCACAAGTCGGCGCACTCTGCCTGTGGCCTGGACCTGGCTCCTGGCTGCGTATCCTCATTTGTACACATACTGTCTCTGGCTGCATTCACGGTACGGTGGCAGAGCCGAATCGTTTGAACATAGACGGTGTGGCCTTCAAATCCAAAAACATTTGCTATCTGGCCCAAAGGCGTGCCAACATCTGCCAGGCCAAAAGGTGATGCTGAGGTCTTCAAATAACCATAGATCCTGAAAGCCTGATTTTTTTTTTCCGCCCTCTGGATGTGAGTATATGCACATACCTTCACCCGCTGCGTGGCCGGCCCCCTTGCTTTAGTGATTAAAAGAAAAGCAAAGCTGGGCCAACAACACAGGATTCCACACTGGGTTTACATTAACTTGTTGCTGCCCTCAGGTCTTTATTCCTACCTCCTTTGTCTTCAAAGCTGCTGTGAGCACTGCCCTCAAAGGGCCCCTGATCTCTGGGGGGATTCCGTTGGCTTATTTTTCTTTGCTATCCCTGTGTGCCCTGGACCTCACGTCACAGAGAAATACTCCTTCTCGGTGAGGCTGAAGCGGCTGGACAGGACTCCGGGAGCCATAGCAGGGATGAACGGGAGACTGGGTCGCTGGGTTTACAGCCCTCCTTGCAAGCTGCTGGAGTCCTTGGGCTGGTTTGTTGTTGAGGTTTTGCTTCTTTTAAGTGATGGTCTCACATTTGCTCTGATTCAGTACAGCTGCAAAGCCTCCGGGCTTTCAGATTTCATCTCTGCCAATCCATCACACTCGACGGCCCAGAATGGCGTGGGTTCTGCTCTCTCCCTGCCTCTCCCAATACCCAAGCCTGCAGGTAACACCTAGCTGACGCCGAGAGAGATGTGACCAGTGAAAGAGCCTACTTGACTCTGGGCAACAGCAGATCCTACCCTCATGCATGACAGTTCGACTAAAGCTTCTCATGTAGTTTTTGGGTCTTCTCCAAATAGCTGAGTCTCACTAGGCTGTCACCGACCACGGAACCCATGAAGACACTCAGAGTGTTGGGGTGCAGTCTTAGAAGTAAATAACCATCTTCCCATGGAGTGCCCATGCAGTTGCTGGTGAGTGCACACGGGGAGCACTTTGGACCTGCAGCCCGTGGGTCAGAGGGTCTCCTGCCCAGCAGCTGCTGGCTGTTCTGGGGAATTATGGCTGTTGTAAGAAGTACTTGGGTTTTTAAATTCAGTGCCCCGTTTGCCTGGTTTGCAGCCTTCAACGACTACATTAGTGACCTACTGAGGCAGCCTGTGTGACCCTGAACTTCCTGGGAAGAGACAAGAATAATACTGAGAGCTCTGAAATAAGCAGGATCATGCCTGACATTCATACCAGCACAGTGACCAAATGCTGCCCTCACTGCATGAAGCGAGCGATGTTAGTGATCTGCCCATACGTTTTACAAGGGCCCGAAAGGCATGATTTTGAATACTTTTTGCACAGCTACCTCCTTATGGAATGCAGTGCTCACATTAGGACATGGCCTTTCCTCGATGCCTGCTGTGTGTTGCTCTCTGTGACTAGCTTTGCAGACATCGTCTTTAAGCTTCTAGTAGCCTTGTTTTGTATAAGATGAAGTTGGAGCTTCCTGAGATTCAGTAACTTCCCTAAGCTGAAAACACTCTGCCAAGGCCTTTTGGAAATTGACATAAGCAAATGAGATGAATGAATCGCATGAAAAAGAATTTGGAAGCTCCTGAATGTGGTTGGGGTTGGTGACCCCGGAATTCCCATGCACTAAACAACTCTTTCAGTAGGCTTGTCTGACAGACTCAATATGCAGTTTGTCCAGACTCACTAGTGAAAGGAAGTCCTACAAAAAAAGGTTATACATTCAGTGTACTTCAAGAAACGTAAGTTGGCCCATGGAACCTAGCCAAGTGCAAAGAGTATTGCCTTCCCTGGCTTTGTCCTAACATCCTACACCAGAGCAAGCCCATGGCCTCCCCATGCAACGTGGGTGTAGAGGCAGAATCTGTCAGTGGGATTCAAAGTCGTGGGCTCCACAGTGCACGTAAGATGCCTGTTCTCACTGGGTCCCCTTCCGATGCAGGTAAATTCTTGACAGAGTAGGTTCTCCTTGCTTAATTGAGGGTAGAAGGTGAGCAGAGAAATTTTACCCAGCTTCTGAGCATTCTCTACTGTTGATGACTTTTTAAACTCTAGAATATTTTCCAAGGAAAACTGTACAGATCTTTTTAACTTGGTCATGAAATTCTTTGTCATGTTACATAATGACTATATAATTGTGGAAAGTAGAGTAAGTTTTCCTGTTTTTTTTTTTTTTTTTTACCATGAGATGCAAGGAGAACACCTTATTCCCTGGCTCAGATGGGGTACATAAAGTAAGTCCTCCTTTAGAGTGACCATCCTGGGGCATGCCCATCATGCCCTTGTAGGGGCAGAATGGTCAAGTTTCAGGATTTTGTGAGCTGGTTGAAATTGGCCATGGTAGCAATATTTACACCATGGAAATCAGCAAATGCTATCCACGCCCTACCAAACCAGTTGATAAAGATGTACCAGCACACCTGTCTTCCACCCTCCGCTATGTGCTGGCCTCACACACCCAGGAAAGGAGGTTGCCCCTTCTCTGCGCACCTGCGAGGCTCACATCCCCTCACATCCTGACATTGAAAAATGGTGGAAATGGGAGTTTTGACCAAATTAATGGCCTTGGGCATTGGCAAGAGGGGCCACCTTCAGGGTGGCCTTGGGGTTTGAAACTGCTTGACTCACTGTGATCTGAGTCCAGAGGGCTCAGAGACAGAGGTGAGAAGGAAGGCTCTGGGACAGATGTGGGATACGGGACTGCCTTTCTGCAGCGAGCTTGTCCTGAGCAGGCAGCAGCTGAACTAGGGATTGATTTTAAAGTCAGCTCACCGTTTGCCTTGATCTCTAGTGCTCAGTCCTAGCACGGTTAGGAGCCAGGCACTGTGCCCCGTTTTGGGGAGACCAGGCTGAAGGACTTCCTGTGACTACAGCAATGCTCTGTGTCCTATGCAGTGACCAGTCATCACATTGGCTCTCGGGCACCTGAGATGTTGCCAGTACAACTGAAGAACTGAATTTGCAATTATAATTAATCTGAATTTGAATTTCAGTAGCCACTCGTGGCTGGTGGGTACTGCACTGGACCAAGCAGCTCAGGGCTTGTAGGAAGAATACTGATGGCAGCCTGTGTGCTGGGAGTGTGGAGGTACATTCGTCACACTGGACTCAGATGTGGGGCTGCTAAGTGTTCCCCAAACCCCAGCATCTTTGACCAGCCAGACCAATCAATACTCATGCCACTGCAGATCTCAACCCATTCAGATGCACCTGGCACTGGGCTGACTGCATTAGAGGGTCACCCCAAGTCATCCTCTCCCTCCATCTGTAGGATGAATGATGATCTCCCACTTACAGGTGAAGCAATGGGGCACAGAGGGGTGTAGCCCTTGCCCCACATCCTTGGAGTCAGAATTCCCATCTAAAGATGTCTCAGTAAGTGCAGGAGCACTGTGTCACCTGGCAGGGTTGCAGAGAACTCAGAGGATCCCATTTAAAACAAATCTCTACAGTTGTTCAAATAGTGTAAGGAGCCTGCAGCTCAACATGGTTCTCCTTTCCTGGGGTGTTCGTGGGTGTTCAGCCTTGGCAGGGTTTTAGTTCGGCACCTACCCTGGTGAGCATACACATTTATTTAGCGTATGTGTTTGGCTTTATACCATTCGATGACTTTTTTTTCCCCCCCCCAGCGAGTAATGTTGATATCTTCTATTTTGCTGTCTGATTTCAGTCACTACAAGCCATATCGAAGTCAGTGATGATCTGGTCCCTGATTAGGCTTTTAATTCTTCTGTGGGATTGTGGTCTCCTGATTGACCAATCCCTTGTAGACCCACCTGAGTGTGTTGTTTCGGGATGTGTACGTATTCAAGTCCAAATGACTGAAATGGGATGAAAATGGAAATGTACACCCAAGACTGAAAGAGGCCTTTTGAAAACATTCTGTAATGTTAGGTTACCACTGATGGCCAGCTGAACACCATCGACTGGAAACGATACTCTGTATGGGGGGGGCGAGTTATTGGGGATCAACTCCTCTTGTAGATGGGCCATCTGCACTATGCTGGAGAAGCCGGAAACCAGGTCCAGAGCCCGCACCGGGCACCTTGCCTCTGGAGCCAGGGCCTAAGCCTCACCTCCTACCTTCGACCGTGGAGACTGTTTCCTCCCCCTTGTTTGCAATACGCAAACACCGTATAACTGAACCACAGAAGTCCTCTTGAGGAAACTTCTGTTTACCAATGGTCTGCTGCCCTGACGATGCATTTCTTGGCTTCCCTTCATACTGGCTGCTAGCTCACTTCACCAGGGGTAGGACCCCCAGGGTGGGGAACTAACCCCATGAGGCAGTAGGGCCCTCCCTCAGATCCCACCTCCAGATCATGGGCTGCAGGGAATCCAGACAGTGTCAAGGGGAAATGGGAGACAGAAAACCTGGCAGTCAAGACGAAGGCCAGTAAGCCGTGTGTACTGTTTCGAGAAGCTTGGAACTAGAGTACTCCTGGCACCCTGGTTTCAGCGAAGAACACTGCCAGGCCCCCACGAGCCTTCCTGGCTGAGGGGCTCAAGGCTAGCATCCTACCATTAGGTCATTTGCTTTTAAATTTGCCGCTGCACAATTTTAAGTTCAAAAGATGGGAAACACAGTTTAGCAATCTGTTACCAAGGCTGGGCGGTGTTGGCTGCTGACTGGATATGATTCTGTCTGTAGCCCAGCTCCACGCATGAGACCCTCGGGAGGAAAGTACTGTCTCCTAATCACACACAGAGAGGGCTTGCCTGAGGGTACACATTGCTTCTAGGAGCTCCACGGCGGGACAGAGAAACATATCCTCTATTGTGCGAAACCTTGTACAGTCCTGAATATCAATGTTATTCTAATGATTTAATATAACCAAGTCAGCATCTGCTTTGCAGAATGCCATTTCAGTTCTTTCTTTTCTCTTCCGAAATATGATTCCTAAGAGGCGAGTGGTTTCTTACTTAGATATTTTGGGCTGGCGTACCTATTATACTTCATATCCTAAACCTTTCGTCCTAGGGCATACAAAGTTAAGACCCATCAATTCATGCATTCAAAAGAGAGGTATAGGACTTGAATTCCAGGCCAGGCAGATGAATGCCAACCACCAAGTGAATCTTTACGGCGAGTATGCAGTGAAGCCTAGCCTTATAAAGTAAACTGGGACCCTGTGAGCTTGCGCTGCCCTCAGACTATCAACTGTTCACAGAAATGCTGGCATTAGTCTTGCTACGCATCTGGGCATTGGAGGCTACGGAGGGACCCTGGGGGTGGTGAGCCCGCCCAGCTTCATGAGAAACGTGGGCATACATACCCTTCCCGATGGGCCTCTCCTTTCTCCAACTCCTGAATGACCCCCAAGAGCACTTTGATGGTTTCTTGGCTGGAGCTGATCAGGTCCTCCATCACCTGCAGCTGTGCTTTCAGATCGACGACTTCCGTGTGAGGCACGATTTGTCGGCATTCTTCACCCACAGCGGCGGCCGTGGGACAAGGCTGGCTCTCCTCCCCCGGCGGGGCTTGAGTCTGCGGGGGCTGCTCACTACATTCGGGGGACAGGCACTGCATCGGGGGCGAGCAGGCCGCCTCGGGGCCCTGGGAACCCTGGAGCGCATTGAGACGCGAGGCTCTCCTCCGCTCCTGGTCGGCCGCCGGGCAGAGGGGCCACTCGCTCGTGGCGGCAGAGTTTGACAAGGCAGCCTCGGGGGCCTTTGCGCTGGAGGCAGGTGCATAAACCGTGGCCACCTCGGTTTTAAACACGGTCCCGTGGGCCGACAGAGCGGCTTCCTCGGTGTCCGGTGTCGCCCTGTCGTGCTTTGCTTTCCCGTGCAGCTGGTAATCAGGCTCCTGGGAGGGAGGCCGGGCGGAGTTTTGGAGAGGCTCATCTCGGCAGCTGTGCACGTCAGGGTTTCTGCATGGCTCTGCACAGTTGACCCCGGCAGGCTGGTCCAGCGCGTTCATGTGTTCATCGGAGTGGAAAACCAAGGCTGCCGTCCTGTGCACCCGGCTGGCACCGCCCGGCCGGGTCTCCTCCCCGGGTCCTTCCTCGAGCTTCTCCTTCGCATCCACCGCAAACCCATTGTTGTGACTTTTAAAGGCATCCGCAGCGGGGATGCTTTTGAGATTCCCTTTCTTGCGGTCCAGAGGGAAGGTCTGGTAACACTTTTTCAGGTCTGGCGAGGTCTGCACGCCTGTGCTCTTGGTGACATTGGGGATGGACCTCCGAGCGGGCACGGTCATGTACTTGCGGTAGGCTGCCCTGTAGGATACGGGCTTGGCCTCCCGCTTCTCGCCCGGCTGTCCCGCCGAGAGCTGCGTGTCCCTCTGCTCATTCTGCGCCTCGCAGATATCCTTAAACCGCACCTGGAGGGCTTTATTCCGTTTTTTAATCTGCCGGTTGGGATCCAGGGCATACTTCATCTCCAGGGCCAGGCCGGCGGCAGGCTCCACCTCACTCTCTGATGTCGTGAGGACACATTTGCCGCTTTCCTTACTGACCATGATTCCTGCGTTCAGAAACATCAACACAGGCATCAGTGAAATAGAAACCCACACGCGAACCCACAGGCAGCACAAACTTTGAGCGAACGTTACTACTGCCTGCTTCCTAATTATTTTTAAACAGGTGAGGTTGGCCTTTATGTTAAGGAAAATCAGACAGGCGGAGAATTGCTGGCAGGCACAGCTTGAAATGCTTCTCAGATATTAAAGCCTGCTTGCTTTTCCATGTGGGATACACTCGTTTCTTTTGATAGTAATGCATGTTTCCCCATTAGACAAACCTGTTTTACTATATTCATCAAGAAGCCCAACGACGCTGCCTCTTCCGCTTTGCAAATTATCATTTCACATACACGTCCCCACTTCATAGGCAGATGGTTTTCCAAATGCATCTTACTCGGTTTGGGTTTTTACTAAGTTTTTGAGGATGACGTGATTAATCTATTATTGGAATCCAAGAGAACTGCTGTTTTCTTATTGGTGATTCTAGGTCCTGATCAGATAAATATGGAGAGCCCTGCATGAGGGACTGAGATAAATGTATTTATCTTAGCCATTACAGATGTCACGGGACAGTGGGGCATACTGCTCGATGGGAGGACTGGAAAGGATTAATCTTTGTGGTGTGCCTTGCTTCTAATGGGTTAACACTAGCCCTAGAGAGAACATGGGTTTCCCTGCATCTATCACTCTTTTCTTTGCATTTTATGGAGAGTGGTATTTGAAAATACTTTTTTTTTTTTTAAAGAAATTATTCATTCTAGAATCAAGTTTTGTGTTTTGATCACAACCTCTGAAAATGAAAACAATGGTGGTTGTTTCAGTATTTAAATCCTGAAAGAAAATAAAATCGCAAGGCTTTATGTTAATCATGCAAATTCATCTTGGGCTGAATTATTAAATGCATCTAAAAAGGTGCAGGTGGCCGATGATCCCTCTGGGGAATACCAGTGGGGTAAATGCCTTCACTTTATCAGGCAGATTCACAGCTGCTCATTGCACGTGGAAGAATTTTCTTGCGGGCTGAACTTAAAGGAAGAAAATATAGTTATGTTGCTTGTGAGTTAGTGTTTGAGAAGAAGATAGTCAGATGGGAGGGACTGGGGTGTGCAGGGGCCTGGCGTTGGAGCTCCCTGTCGAGAGAGGCAAGGTCACAGGCATGAGCTAGCTGAACAGGAACAGGCCCCAGGCTGCACTGCCCAGTCCACCCGTCGACAGACCTACGGAGCCCGTGGACCCAGGACTGAAACCTCCAGGAGCACTTCTCCGGACAAGGAACCGGGTGACTGGTGGCGGCCACTCCAGATGTCATTGAGTGTGTGGGCCACCGGGAGCTCCGCTGATGTGTGAAGGCTACACCTAACACCTTCAGTGCCATTCAGTCCCATTTGAAGGAGCAAAGTGGGGTTCAGAGAGATGATGTCACTCGTTAATATCACACAGCAAGTAGGACATACAGGCAGGAGCAGGATCCTGAGTTCATGCTGTTTCTCATAATGTCAGATGTCCAACAAACAGGCAAGACACCTCCCCATATCCTTAGTTCTTACTGGGTTAAGATTGCAGGCCAGTGGGCATGGTGGTCCGGTGAAGGAAAAAAGTGGGGAGAAGCCCAGAGTCCTCACGTGAGAGTGTGTTCTAGAACTTCCTCTCCCTGCAGTCCGGGGACCCCGTTAGCCTGGCCTCTCATCACAGGCCAGCATGGTGCTGGCACTTCGCAGGTCTCCACTAGAGTTCCTGAACAAAAGACTTAGAGAAAACTGAATTATTTCATCACTTATGCCATGACCATGAACGGGCAATCTTGTTGGAGGCCAGCAATCAGCTCTGCAGACTTTGGTTTAGGTCAGAGGGCCAGGGTTTCTCAGCCTTGGCGCTCCTGGCATTTTGGGCTGGCTGACCATTTGCTCTCCTGTGCATGGAGAAATGTTTAGCAGCATCCCAGCTTCTACCCGCTAGATGTAAGGAGCATCCTCCCAGTGTGCCAGCTAGAAATGTCTCCAGACATTGCCAAATGGCCGTGGGTGTGGGGGAGGGGCACAGCCATCCATGGGGAAGAACTACCACACTAGACCTTTCATCTTGGGTGGCTGCAGTGTGTCCCTGAAAGGGAAGGCCTGGGAGAGCAGAGCGAATGGCCAGGAACAGATGGTATGTCCGGGCACCTGGGGGCATGGGTGGTCGGGAAGGTGCTTGTTCTGAAGGGCTGATCTGGAAATGCCCCAGCTCTGTGCTGAGCCAGGAGGGAGCCCCATCCTCATGCCACTGGGTACAGCTGTGTGTCTGTCCTCTGACAAAAGAATTAGTCCCAACGGTCGCTCTCGTAGGTAGTCTGGAGAAGACAGAGAAGCAGCCTTCTTTGGCTTTTAGAGCTTTCCTGGGTGCTGAGGATAGCTGGAGGGCTTTGTAATTTGGAGCTGGAAACACTGGGCAGTTTTGGAGAGACCAGGAAAGGAAAGGAACAGACCGGAGCCGTATCATCTCTTGGCTTTGTGTTGGGAGGACTAGATTCTGGAGAGTGGGTGGGATAGAATATGCCTGCTAAGGATGGATAATATGTATCTTTTACAGACACTCATCCCAATAGGTTAAAATGATGCACACAAAAGGACGTGGTGTGGGGAGGGTATGGGGGCGGTGGGGGCGTAATGAGAAAGTTAAATCTTAACTCTCCTCTCTCACAATCATTCTCGAACTGCCTTTGCTGTCCAGCTATGCCAGATGGTATTGTGCCATCATTCTGCAGAAGACCTTCCTACCAAGGAAAATTTGAAAGGGAGAGCATTTTTACAAAAAGCAATTTACTAGTAATTTTTCAGCCTTTTCCCTGCCACTCCTGAAAAATGTGCATCTGAATAAGTTTGTCCTACCGTGCTATTCATCATCGCGATTTGCCAGGAACTGCACTGAAATAATTTTCTTACATCAGTCTGCTGGTTTGGAAGGATACTCTGAATCTTGGACTCAACCATCAAACTAATAAAACAAATCAGAAAAATTAATTGCCAGTGGCAAAATAATAAAAATAAAGCAATTCTAAGCTCTTATCTGTTTTACAGGGACTTACTAAGTATATAAAAATCATTTTCTTATTAGTAAAAAATGATGGTGATACTTAGAGGACTTTTTTTTCTCAGGGTAGTCTGCTGGTGAATTCATTTTTCGAGTAGTAGAAAGTGACTTGTCCTCATCCCACTGATAAGAAGGACGTCAAGGGATTCTTGTAGTTGACTTATTTGGACTTCAGATGGAGATCTGCGCTCCTTTTCGTGGCTGGGTGGCATTTTCTAAAACCGTAGAATGGAATTTTCCTGGACATTAGGAATTACTTTCCTATTAAATGGTTATACCTTTCCAGGGTGTTCACTTACTGTTTATTGGGGTGGGGGGGGCTGGTAGTGATTATTAAGAAAATGGTTTTGTCATGAAAGGAAATGGGTATTCTAACAGAAGACGTCCCACAAGTTGAACCTTCCGGCTCCCTTCATTCATCCATCATCCCTTCATGCATTCATTCAGCAAATGAGTGTGCATATGTCCCAGTGTGATGTCAACGTGCAGTCCATACGTACTTCTGTTCCTCACCAAATGCCAGCATATCCTCGGCGCTGCACTTGGATTTCCTCCTTGACCCTCAGGACAGCCTCACTGGGGAGGCACTCTTGCCAGCCTCAAGCTGCAGATCGAGAAATTGAGGCTCCAGATTTTTTTTTTTTTTTTTTTTGTAATTCGCTGGGAGTCACACAGCTCGAAGGCTGCTCCCTGCATTCCTTTAAATCCCAGGCACTGAACCCCTCCCCTGCCCAGGGAAACCTGTAGCCTGCAGGCTGTGTCCTGTAATGAACGTCAGAAGGCATCCAGTGGCTGGAACTCGTCGAGCAATTTCCTTGGCCTGTTTGTCATGAGGTATCCGGGTGCAGGTTATGCAGAGCACCTGGGCACAGAGTGAGTGAGGGCTGTCGGGAGTGCTGGACCCCTCCGGAAGCCACAGTGGCATTTTCGGGGACAGCTCGGCTTGGCCTTGTCACCTCCGAGGACCGTGGGCTCTGGTTCTTGGAGTTAATCTCTTGGCTCCAAAGCAGCAGGAGTTCATAAAGTTTATTTTTTATACGAAAATGGTGTTCTGGAATTCATCGGACTGTGCCGTCTTGAGGTGAATCTGGCAAGTCATGGTGGAGCGCGTCTGGCTTGGGGAGAGCTGGTGTCGGGGAGCTGTTCGGAATGCAAATGTCTTAATTACCCTCCAATTAAAGTGTATAATCAAATGTGAGTTGTAAGTATATAAACCCTGTACTTTTATTTATTTTTTTTTAAAGATTTTTTTATTTATTCATTCCAGACACAGAGATACAGAGAGAGAAAGAGAACATGAGTAGGGGGAGAAGCAGAGGGAGGGGGAGAAGCAGGCCCCCCGCCGAGCAGGGAGCCCGACGCGGGGCTCGATCCCAGGACCCTGGGATCATGACCTGAGCCCAAGGCAGATGCTTAACCATCTGAGCCACCCAGGTGCCCCTAAACCCTGTACTTTTAGATTAGTGATGGAGAGTCCTGTCTGCGTGCTGCTTTAAATTAATAGCTTATATAAAAATGTTTTTTCCAGCTTAAAGGAGTGAAAAATGGAAGCAACTAAATACCCAATAGTTAAACAGTTAAGTAAATGATGGTGTACATCCAGTGTGGCCATTAAAATGATAATTATAAAGATTATTTAGTATCATAGAAGAACACTTATGAAATCATGTTAAGTGAAAGCAAGCAGTCTCCCAAATTGTACTGGAAGAAAATGAACCCACATGGTCATCATTGTGGTGTTAAGATAGTGCTTTTTGGGAGATTTATCTTCCCTTCTGTTTTCCAGTTTTTGTTGGGGGAGCTGCGATATTATTGTTTGCCAATTAAAAAAACCACAGGGCAAAGTCAGGTCATACCTTAGGCAGGATGACAGGATCAGGCCGCTAGAAAGTATAAACACTTGGATCAGAAGAAGAAAAACCCAGAAATGATTAGATTTGGGTACACGCCGTCTCCCAAAGGTCATCTTTTATTGTTTTGAGGACGCTTTGAATAAAGAAAGAAAATGAATTTCAGAGGATTGATGGTGTTTGCAGACCACCACTGAGTGGTATATATGCAGATGCGTACGTGTCTGTGCGTACACACGTGTACATACATGTGCACCAGGAGCTTAGGAGAACGGGTGTTGAGTCGAAGAGATGTCAGTACATGAGCAGACTCACTGCTGGGAGATCTGCCATCTGTCTTAATTAGAAATAAAATGGATGTGACGTATCCTCTGCGTTTATTTTCTGAAGTGATCTGGGATCTCCACAGCTGACAGGAGACTCACTGGATGAGCTCCATTCTTAACGTGTCTGCACAACTGAGGGGTTTCCGGTTTGGCCCCCATGCCGTGGCGTGGTGCAGCTGACTGACCGTGGAGGCTGGTGAGGGCACTGGCCTTGCCAAGACACCCCCTAGTGCCCCATCAGTCAGGGGAGAGAACAGAAGAGCTAGGCAGGCAATCCGATGAGTCTGGAAGGGGACTGAATGATATTATTGGTTTTTCTAGCGGCTTTCCCGCTGTTGAGACACCTTGGAGTCACAGATGCTGGCTGGAATTCAAAATTAATTGGGTCAGCATTTTATTCCATATGCTGAGGGAATGCCTGAGCATTAGGCTAGTCAGGACGGGGGTGGGGGGCGGACAGTGAACCTACCCTTCTTTTTAACACTCAGCTTCCCGGAGGGAAAGGAAAGGAAGACGGCATCTCACCCATCAAATGAACTCATTTGTGCTGTGAAACAGTTAACTTTAAGGCCTGTTTTATAGGCGCTGATTGATTCTTCCAAAATGGAAGTCCTCCCTTCCTCAGGGCAAAGCTAACTGCTATAGATTTTGGACTGTGCCTTAGTTAGATTCATTATCCCGTTTAATTTCCTTTAATACACTGAAATGATATTTTTCCAGACATTTGTTCACTTCTTCAAAGGTCACTAATTCAAGAGGACTCGAATGGGGTAACGAAATGAAAACAAACACCCCTCTGAGACTGCGCACCGAGGGAGGAGGCTGCTTCCATCCTCCCGCGATGTGAGAGGAAGCACAGCCAAGTCATCCCGTTCCCTTGATTTGTGGAAGACTGCAGGCAGACCTCCGTCATTAAGAACGGATGAGCGTCCAGTCAGAAGTAGGGAGAAGGGGCATTCGTGGAGTTTCGATGCAGGCTTGAGGCAGAAGGAAAACCACCCTAGGTGCCCTCCCCCCCAATTCATGCATATCCGTGATTTCAGAAAACACATTGCCACCAACAGAAAACCTGTCGGTTACTTCAGCCGCATAGTGTAAATCACTGTTGCCGCACAGATTCACACTGGCCTGTTTCTAATGAGTGGGGAACCATCTAATGAGGGGAAGTGAACCAGCCATGTTATTACACAGATGCTTGGGGTTTGGCATTGAGGTTTAGAGAAACGAGAAAATGGCCCTCTTCAACAAATCAGACTTCCTTCTTCATTTGTTTCACTATTTACTTAGTTCTTTGATCTTCAGCTTATACTGATGTTAACCTCTGCTCATCCTCTGTCCAAATGGAATCTAAATGAGTAGAAATGAATTAGCAAAATTTTCTGATGTTGGTGAAAATCAACTGGGATAAATGCCTCCTCCAAGTGAGATGTTGCATCAGCGAAGGAAACGACTTTTATTTGTGGCAGTTAGCTTTGCGAACTAATTATGTCCATGGAGAGTCCAGAGAAACTGGTTCCAGCAACCCACCAAAATCATATGTAAGATTAGTAAAAAGGACTAATTTCCCTGCTCCTCTCCTCCCCACGAGGCAGGACAGCTAGAAAAGATGTTAAATGTGAGCGCTCTTGCTTTGATAGGTACGTAGAGATTATTGTAGCAAATGTCCCACCTACTCTACTTCCTGGAGGTAATTAAGCAACAACCAGCTGGTAGTTTGGAGCCCAGCGCTAGGAAGTTGGAGTTGATAGGCTGTGGAAGAGGTGGTCTCCCTTACTTAGGCTTTATGGGATTCTCGAACGAAAACATGTACGTTGCGGAATGTTTTGCTTTACTGATTATGACGAATCTGTATGTTTTTTTACTAAACGGCATGTTTTCACTCATGATATATCCTTGAGCTAAAACTAGAACATGGATTTTTCCAAAAAATAACTGTCAAAAGAGTCTATGTTTTCCCTGCTGTTTCTCGAAGTCGAATCTCAGGATACCATTTGGGAACAGCCAGGGCAGGATTTCTGCGTGGAGATAACCAGTCACTGCAATTGCAATGATTTAGAGTTGAAGATGCAATCTGTCTTTCTGGCAAGACTATGTGAGTGCCCATCGATTACCATCAAAATGGATCCCCCTTGTATTTTTCACTCTGGTGCATCTCCTGTGTTTCCTTGGTCAAACCATAGACTTTGCAAGGTCTTGAGTTTACTGCAGAGGTAGCTAAGCCAAGAAAGACAGGGAGAAATGAGCATTTCCTATAATCAGCTTCTATTTATAAGTGGACAGCAAAACGTAGAAAAATTACTGCCCCAGGAGCCTAAGTACAGAATCCTAACACGAGGCCATGGGCCGTGACCTGAGACCCTGAGGTGGACCGTACTCAACCCAGAAACATAGAGCTGCTGTGCTCCCTTTGGCCACGCGTGGAGCAGGGGCACCCACGATTACATGCAGGACTGAACTTGGCTTGTAGTGGGGTACAAAGACCCATGCCCCAGCTTCGGATGGTGGAGAGTCCCTCGCTCTCTGTTGGGAGGGCACCCTAGAGGGTGCTGGCAACGCTTTGTCTGATTAATTCTCTAGTTTAATTCTTCAAAGCCAGTCTTCTCTAGGTCTCACTGGTTTTTGTTTTTCCTTCCTATTGCTTTTCCTCTTGGCTTCTTCCTTTGTGTTCCCACTGCTCCCACCCTGACCTTGGCATTCTCACATCCCCTGCCCTCAGCTCTCCATCCCCCATCCCGCAGGTCCTGCGCGTCCAGGCTTCAAGTTCCTGCTCTGTCTCTAGAACATGCCATGGTCTATCCCTGCTTTGGATCTTCAGTTCCCGCGGTCCATGTTCTAGGACGGTGGCCCTAGCCTCTTCTCCCTGGGTGGCCTCTGTGATAGTCCAGGTCTACTCCAGTCCTCCTACTGCCTTCACTGACATGAAGAAGAGCACCTGCGTGTCTGGGCTGACTTGGCACCATACCAGGTGCTGGGGGAAAAACATGCATCTCTGGATCGCACCAGCCCACTGCACCTCCCCGGGGGACTTGGAAGAGCAGGCCTAATGCATGAGTCAGTCCTCTTTGATGTGCATCAGTTCTCTCTGTACACAAATATAAGTGATTATAGAAGAGGTCCCTCGAAGCACCTCCTTTCCCCTGAGCTTGGTCAGCTTTGATACTTGCTAATTGGTATAAGAATATAATGATATATATATCACAGTATCCTCACAGCTGGGGCCTTACCCATGGACCCATGGTATTTTTAGAAGGCTTACGATGGGTGTACCATATTCGCGGTGTCCGAGGATTCTTTCTGTGTTACCTGGATCTTCAGATTAGGGGGAATGTGGCTGTTTTCTGAAATCTGGGTAGGAATCAGATGAGTGGAAGGGAGAGGGGTATGGTTTTCTGAGGTTAATAAGTAAAACCATGTCCAGAGATTCTGATCTTGTGAATCTTGGCATAACTATCTTGAGTTGGAGTGTTATACAGTATTACCTTAAACTTTTTTTTCTGTGCTTATGGAAGAGAAAGAGATGACCCATACACTCACAAAAATGAGTATATGGTTCAGAAATGGTGTATACAGCTGACCTATGAACAACATGAGGCTTAGGAATGCTAAACCCTGCGTAGTCAAAAATGTGCTTATAACTTTTAACTCCCTCAAAACTTAACTACTCATAGCCTTCTGCTGACCAGAAGCCTTGCCGATAACGTCGATAAACACATTTTGTATGTTATATATATTATATACTATATTATTACAATAAAGCAAGCTGGAGAAAGGAAATTATAAGAAAGAAAAAAATACATTTATAGCACTGGAGTGAAAAACAAAACCCAAGCACTCGCCTATAAATGGACTCGCACAGTTCAAATCCACGTTGTTCAAGGGCCAACTGTATATTTAATCATGCAGGACAGTGGGGCCCTTATGACATCTGTACTGTAGCAGACAGGACTTGCTGGGGAGTACCAGTCCATCAGGTCTTATATTATCCAGCTCTGTGCTCAAGAGTGGGACGTGGTAGGGGCAAAATTCACAAAGAATTCAATTCAAAAACTTCAAGAGCTTGGAATGACAAAAACATTTTAAAGTGTGGAGTCTTTGCTAATCTTGCCTTCTAATTGGACTCTGGTTTTTGCTACAGAGAAGGAGCCATTGACCTGCGGGATGGGGTGGAGCCGGGGCGGGGGGAGTGGGGGGGAGGGCACAGAGGGTCCGGAGCATGCTGGTGAGTCCGGTTACTTCAGGGGGAAGTGTTTGGCGCACAGCTTTTGAATAATCAATAACTTTCGTTTCTCTTTACTTTGAATTGAGTACATGCTATCTAAAATTATATTCAATAAATAAGATCAATACTTAGAATTCTACATTACGTCTTGTTCGTAATGAACGTAGAGAAGAAGGAAAAGGAGAATGGAGAAATAGGAAGAACGAGAGAGCAAGAGGGGAATGGGAGGGTGAGAACCACACAGACAGACAGACAGACACAGGAGAGGAAGGGTGGTCCTCAAGAAAGTTAGCTGTAGTAAATCGCATCACATCCTGCTTGCTGTTACTTACTTAGAGCCTCTGCTGTCAGCTTTTGGATTCTCTAAGGGCTGTTGGAGCAGCCCCTTCTGGCCCAATCCAGAATGGAGCCTGACAGCTCATCAGGGCTAGGACAGGCCTCCGAGGCAGGACATCATTTGGCTTCATGCTCTAGGAAGCCCTCAACTCAGTAAGGGCATGTATTACATTTAATGAGTAATCCTATTTTAAGTTTATATTTCTGTGTTCTCCTTCTACATTTTAATCTCTCCAGTACCTCCTTGGATCAGATGGCCCCTTCCTTCACCAGGAGTTTGGGAAAGGGAGTGAAAGGCCAATGGGAACGGATTGTGTAGGTTCATGAAGAGGAGTTAGCAGCATAGTGAGTAAGCAGTACTGATGATCAGGAAGCGAGTCTCTGCATACATCAGAACCCTAAAAGTACTTTTCTAAAGGAAAACTTAAATCTTTCCAAAACCTGAAGTGACCCCTCTAGGCCTTGGCCTTCTTGAAGCTGTGGGCAGGAGCATATAGGTGTTAAAGAAGTGGAACATTTTACAAGTTTTGTTTTGTTTTTTTCTCTCAAAGCATTTCCAGTTACGTAGGAGAAGAGACTCTGGAGGCAAGTCCCTGGAAGCAGGGAGATGCGATCTTCCTGAGGGACTCTACCCTTGAGCCCGGCTTTCTAGAAAACATAGATTAGCCCCACCCCAGTCCAGGTCAGTCAGAATTTCTGGGGATGCAAACAGGGAGACAGGACAGCAGAGATCAGTGTAATAATTCATCCGTGCTGAAGAACCACTAGGCACCCCTGATTCTCTTCTCTTTTCTGCTGTATTGCTAAAGCACAGAGTAATACGTGGTACAGAAAGGTACCCATAAATATTTATTGCATGAAGGGAAGAATGAGTGATCTCCCAGGGGGGCAAGGAGCGCCAGCCCCTTCCATTTTGTCCAGAATGAACTTGGGGCTCAGCCAGGTGTTGGGCTGATCACCACCACTGCCCAGGCCGTGGCCAGCAGGGTGCCTTTTCCATGGCCTTGCTTGTGGGGCAGCAGTGGGGGTAGGTTCACGTTCTACAGAGGGACAGTTAGTGACCAGTCATTGTCAGTGTTTAAAATACAGGTTTTTGGCTTTGTTTTGTTTTTGTTTTTTTTGCCACGTGGACTGATTATTGGATGGCAGAGTCCAAATAAATTGTCACCTGGCAGGTTAACAGCAGCAAGACCAGAAATAGTAAGGCATCTTCACACCTCTGTTCTTTGGATGTTTCTGCTGCGGGATGCAAAATATCTAGAATTCTGCCCCTTCCTAGGATTTCCGTGGCTGGGGGCAGCTCTTCTGAACCACGAATCTGGGGTTTGAGATCAGTTACTAGCACATTGCCAGTCTTTTCAGAGGATGATTACTTTTGGGTTTTCCATGTAGGATTTTATCAATTGGTGAGTGGGGGGGGGTTGGGTACTCAAGATGACCTGTTTGGCATTGTCACACTCTGTAGGCTTTTCTGGACATATCAATTCCTGGTGGCACAGTCTCATATGATCCTTAAGAACTGCAGTGCAGAGACGGACTGCCTGATTTTGGGTTCTGGCCCTTCCTTGACTCAGCCCAGAATGTGGAGCTCATTATGCACTCTGGGGGGGGATGAAGGTAAAGAGCTGATCCTTCTGTGGTGCTTGGTACAGCTTGGGTACCATCTCGTACTCCATGTGTGTTCTCGCATTGCAGTCTCCAAACACCCTGTGAAGGAAAGGGTGCCATTTTTTATGAAGGGGGGGAAATCGAGGCACGGATAGGCGAGTCCGCGCCCATGGCCACACAGACAGCGCCTGGCTGAACTGGGCATGCACATGTAGGCGGCGTCGCTTGGACATTGTTCTCACCGCTCTGATCTGTGACGAGGGCACGGGAGGTCGGTGCCTTGAAAACCCTCAGTCTCTGGTCCTGCTGGAGACAAAGGGGATGCTCACAAGGACAGGCATGCTTAGAACATGTTCTGTCTGTGGATGACACTGGATACCATATGTTCCCGGACGGAAACATGCTTGAAAACCGGCTGGCAGGTTTCAGCCTTGAATGGCCAGTTAAGAGTATACAGTTGTCCTAGGTTTTTACTTAAAGCTGGGCATGCCCTTGGTCATCCTCACTGAGTCTTCAGGTCTAGACTTAGAACTGGTGCTTCGATGTAGCAGTTAATGATCGTTAGGTGTGACTTGAGAGCCCAGAGCCCTGGACGACAGTCCATTCTCCACCACTCACTCCGCAGCTGACCTTGCACCATGGAGCAACGTGCTGGCCCCTCGCACTCCCCCTGTCCAGTAAGACCAGGTGGTGTTTTCATAGACCCAGTGTTGCAACCACGTGATAAATTCCATCATTCAGCCTCCACCCTGGGTATTTTTGGAACATTAGCAAATCTGATAGACATAATAAATAAAGTGGAGATACACTTAAAGGAGAGTTAACTTCATATGTGGAGGCAAATATAAATAGCAAGAACAAAGCAACTTAAGCAAGGCTGGAAACCACTTCTGTTAAAGCCACTGTGCTGATAACTACCATTAAAACACACACAGTGCGTGATCGAGAAAAAAAGCAGTTACCATTGGGCTCTTCAATGACTGGAAAAGTCAAATGAAAAATATGGTTGGAAAGTTGAGGAACTTATCCTTTTCAGCATTTTTTAAATTTCAAATTCTCTACAGTTGCAATGTGGCATGCACTTTTCTGGAGACTGATTCCTGTCCACGCTTCTCGGAGCTGTGTGAGTCTCATGAGCATGATTAACAGGAAACTGGTCATTTGTGCCATGTGATTTCAACAAAGAAAAAAGACAAAGAGCAAGTCTTTATGCACCACAGTGGTACTGATAAACAATAAGTGATAAATTGATGAGCCTGCCCCAAAGATCAATGGAGTTGATGTCATGATGTCAAATTGAGTTGTGAGGTCAAGGCCGAGAGGCAGACAGATGTCTTCTGGTCATCTGGAGTTGACCCAGTGAACCCTCCAGTATTTTGGTAAAGCTCTGGTGAAAATTCCTTCCAACCAAAAATGTCAGCATTTGGGGTATAAGAGGGTTGAATCTGTCTGATTGAGGCAAGTTACAAGCTCTCATTTCTCCTTGTTTGTTTCTTTTACTCTAATACTAGGCCATTAAGCTCAAAGACATTCTTACCTTATAGACTCAACTTCTACCCAAGTGAATTTTTACCAAAGAAAAATCTAAGGCGAAGTTTGATGGTAAAAAAACCCAAATCTCTGATACCTTTTTCTTTCGTCACCACCGTCTGGCCACACGTAAGGACTGTTCATTTCTAGAAGCTGGCTTCCTTTTTACCACCTTCTTAGGTGTTTCCTCTTAATTTCTGCTACAAAAAAGGTACAACTTGAAGTGGAAGAGAAAAATTATTGACCAATCTGGATTCTCCGAATTTCTTGCAAAATCATTGACTAGGTTTATTGCTAATGACCTCATTAAATATTTATTAAGCATCTGTTATTAGATAGTACTACTCTTAGTCCTTTAAGAATGTCTTGGTGTGTTGAATCCTTTGGTCCATTATTCTCTTCTTTGAAATTATATCTCCTGTTCTAAGAAGAAAAAGATGAAAAATTTTTTATTTTTTTACTATTAGACTATTTTTTAAAATAGTATTTGTGGTTGGAAACTCAAACGCAACTTTCTAATGGTAATCCTATCTTTTCCCCAAAACCTGCTGCTTCCCTGACTTCTCTGTTTCCATTTAGATCACCCACCATCGTGTCGCCATCTTTAATCCCTTATTCATATTGCCATGTTACAAAGATTTGCCACGCGGGATGTTTCTCTCACAGCTGCCCCCTATTCCTAGTGCCACCAGTCACCCTTGGTACCAATTAATTGTCACCTGTTACATCCTCTCAACTGGTCTCCAGTTCCTCATCTCTGGTTTATCTCTAGCTAGCAAGACTCAGTCTTCTGGACATGTACGTTATTGTTCCAAGTACTCAGTGGCCACCCACAGGCAGTGAACGGAGGCCCCTCCTGTCCTGCTGGTTCTTCCTCAAACTGGCTTCACACTGCTCCTTCACTCTCTGACCCCCACTCCTCCACCTTTGCCCAGTGTCACTTCTCACTCTTCCCATACCAATCTCTTGCACTCAACACCCGGCGACTGGGCGTCAGCTCCAGGATTGCGTGTGCTGGGTTCAGGAGTCCAGGCTCAATCTTCGGCCCCAGGCAGGGTGTCACTTTCTCTTGGGAACCTCCAAGAGTGCTGTCTGTCCTCTCCTGATTCGACCTCCCACCTCCTTCTGTCCTCCTGGCCTGGAGCTTCTTGAGGACCTGTCACTTGGTTTTGGACACTCACACATTGCCTTGGCCACTGCTGCCACTTCTCAGTACATTTCCATGAACCACCAGTCCTTTGTTGACAAAACCATCTTCATGTCAGTCTACCTTCCCTGTGTTTGCCCACGTTCAGAACCCGGACTTTATAGTTGCAGGACATGAACATCGCTTACCACGAAAGTACATTACAGATGATTTGAGGGCTTTAGTCTAACCACGAAGGACATAGGCAAAAGACAGAGAAATGAGAACCAGTGTGGAGCAACCCACATCACCACTGGAATGACCCAGAAACACGAACAGAGACTGGTCAGTTCCATGAAGGTTGACTGTGAATGTGGTGTATCTCCATGGTGGTTCCGCAGCGGGGCAGCTGAAAGGAGGCCCCAGACCACGAGCCTCCCCTCCCTCGTCGTTTCCTCTGGAGTTCTGAGGAGAGAGCCACTTTATTTGTGGCAGCCCACAGCCTCCTCCTCATGTCTCTCGTATGCTGTAGTTTACTGCATTTCATTTTATGCCCAAGGCTAGATTATTAAGGATTGAATTGGAATTTTCCATAGTAACTGCAACATAAACTTTGCTTAGCATTTTGCCATGCTGTGACGGTTTTTAAAAAATTCTTTGCCCCTGTCATGGCTCTGATAGCGTAACTCGGGAACATACAACGTGCCCATGTGATCCCCTCTCTGATCTTGCTCAGACTTCCCTGACAGCAAGAGGACATGGTAAAGAGAGTCTGTGGATGTACAGTACTTTGGATAATCCGAGCAATACTGTATAAGAGCAGTATTCACGAATAATGACTTTGGAGATACTTCTTTCCAAATCCCTTTGAAATATGGTGTCAGCTAAAAGGTTTATACTTTGGAAACATGATTCCTTCTTGTCCCTAATGTCTCCTTTTCTGTATTCAAGTTACTTTTTCTGTGTCCCAATTAGCACTGGGACTATGCACTGAGCAGAAAGACACCGAGCTATCAGGTTAGAGTGTTCTGTTTTTATTTAGATCAGAGGTTCGTCTCTTGATAATATCTTTGTATACCTCCAAGTCCCTCAACTCATTCATTATGGTATGAATGATGCCTAAAGTGCATATGACTCACACCTACACTGGTGACTTATGGTAGTGGAACCTCTGACTGAGTTCATATCAGGAATTGAATCTGGAACCAAGAGATGTCTCTGAAGTTATGGTTTCTCTTACTTGGAGAGGTAGGATTCTTGTTGCTTGGAGACACCTCAGTACCTCTGGATCTGAAGCAGATATAGTATCATACATGGTCCAGAGGTTCAGACCTGTACTTTGTATGGCTGTTTAACATGAGATGACCCCTCAACAACTTGTTTGTAGGAATCCCGGTGAGGTCCCTACAACTCGATACCAATCCTCTAGTCCATCCTTAATCTATAAGATATATTAACTTTTAAAATAAATGGATTAAAAATTATGATGTTTTACTCCATTTATGCTGTAGGTTAGCTCACATACTGGAGAAAGACTTATCCAAATGTTTGTATGCGAATTTCATGGTAATAAAAGTGTTGTCATGTAATATCAATCATATTAAATTTTCGTTTAAAATATTGAAGTCACTCCATAATGTTATGAAATATTAAAATCAAATATGTGAGGAGACTGAAAAGGATCTGCCTCATAAATTATGTCAGCTAATTTTGGGCTGGAAACGAAGGTCTCAGTGGAATTACGGTGGGGAAGGGTTCTTCACATTTATGAAGGAATTGTTTAAAATAAAGCTGCCGGTTTTGTCTTGGGAACCCTAATAACCTCACTTTCCCCAGATGGCTGTGGTTTGCCTCAAAGAGGCCTGCTGTTTTTGGTTAAGCACTGACTGGTTAAGCAGCAGCCTTGACCCGCACCTGCTCAGGTGTCTGGTGGGCTGGTCCAGAGCTTTAGAATCCAACATTCCCACCAGCCCTGCCTTTGCCTTCCTACCTGGATGCTGGTCCATAGACTGTCGCTTTGTGATGTAGCTGTGATTTCTTTATCATTATTCCCTGAGAAGCAGCCTGTCCTCAACAGTAACTAATCTGCTCCTCACACAAGAGAGTTCAGTAGTTGTTGCTCTAAATGAGACAGCCATGGGTTAGAACAGCCGGGAGAATACCAATGCCTAGCTAAGTGAACGCATCTGTCCAGCTCCTCGGCTGTGATCAGCTGTTAGCTCTGAGAATCATTTTTATTTTCTGAATGCTTATTTCAGTGTGTAGGAGTGTTCCTGGTCGACTGATGCCTTTCGTGCACAAGCCTTTCACTTATGTGCTTATTTAAAATTTTTTTTTCTCTATAGAGGGAGAAACACGACAGACATTCTCTATGCTGCCAGGGGAAAACAACTGTGGCAGAACAGAGAAGCCCCAAGTAAACAGGCAGATGAGAGTAGCCAACTTTTCATAGGGCTTTTTGATAGCTCTTTGTGCAAACATGGAGCTTCCCAGCTTTTGCCTTATTAGCCAGTTTCTTAACCAGTAGTTGTGCTTCTCAGTAGGATAATGGGCCTGATTTAAGTAAAAGCTCCAGGTCTTAATCACAATAATAAAAGATGAAGTCTTGACAACTGTAGTAAGTTCAAAGGCATATACTTTGAGTTTCAAGGGCATCCTGTCTTTAAGTAGAGGTCTTTCATTTAGCTAAAGAAATTAAACAGAATCCTTCTATCTTTAAGGAAATGATGAATTTAGTGAAGAAAAGCACAGACTCTCTGTAGCTAACATAATTTATGCAAAATCATGCAATTAGTGATAGCTGTGCTAGACATTTTTTATCCAAATGCGCCTCTAATAAAACCATCATGAGGAGCAGTGCCATCTAATGTAAGTAGTAAACATGGGTAGTAAATTATTAATATCTGGTGAGGCATGCAGATGGCAGGGCTTCCATTTTCCTTTGAGCTGCTTGTGCCCATTTGCTAATCCTTCTTGCAAAAAAAAATGGCAAAGATAAATATGAACTTTTCTTTGGAAAGTAACATTCAACAGGATATGAATGCAATAAATAGCACAATGTGAATAGTAAAAACCAGCGCTTTCCGCCTCCGCAAAGTGAAATGGTGGTTACTTTCTGCTCCATCTGTAGCATAAGCTTAATAATGTTAGAGCATTTTCATACGTGTCCGACTGGTTGGGGATGGCCCAGGTCAGGTGATTTGGGTGGTATTTTTCAATCAAGTCCCCATCGCTGTAACCTTGACAGGCCCCCACTGGCAAATGGAAAGGTAACCCCTAGCAAGCCCTGGTCCAAGGGAAAACCTCCAAGTGCACTGACCTCGACCCTCTGCTAGTCTGAGCTGTAGTCCTGGGAAATGATAGCGTGGCTTCCTAGCCAAGGCAGGGCTAGCCCAAAGTTCCTTCCCACTCTGGCCAGTTCACCTCGGAATGCTTCTGCAGAACGTTAAGCGCCTAAGCAGACAAGGTCAAATTAAACTGCTTCATTGCCGCCTCTGGCTCAGGGGCCCAACCCGGCTTCCAGCCCCCAGGCACAGACCTGCAGAGGGAAAGGGGTCAGGGTAGAAGCTCTGCTCTGTAGATGAGCCAAAAGCACCGATTTTCTCCCCTATTGACTCCAGAGGCATCTCTCCTCCCCCACTCCTGGCATCCCCTTATCGCTAGCTCCATCTCCCTGTGGCATATTTCTGGGTAGTACAATGCTGAGGTCACAGGGACAGGTTCTTTATTCCAGCGATGCTGGGAACCCTGAGCATGAACCAGCAAGACGCAGACTCTCGCTCTTGACTTTGGGCTCCAGGCGCTGCCCTGGCCCCAGGCCGGCCCGGGGGCACCCTCCTCCCTCCTGCCCTCGCCCTCCAGCAAGCTCACTCGCTCCCTCTGCAGCGTTGGTTGGTTTCCCACGCCTGTCCCGGGCTGACAGGGGATGCCACGCACTCCGAAGCCCCGCGGGCGCCGACCCCGGCCCGCAGCCCAGGGAAAGTGCCAACCCGAGCGAGCCCTGGTGCCACGGGAGGAAATGGGTTTTTCACGTGGGCATCTGCCTTTGCTCCTGCTCGCGCCTCTCCTTCGCGGCCGGCGTCAGGGCCCCTCTGCTCGGACTTATCCCCCCCGAAGTTAATCAGCCGTACTTGCCAGTTCGCTCTAGTTTGGAAAATACTTAAACACCTCGAAACGTTCCGGAGACTCGGCCGCCCGCGATTCCCCAGTTCTGCCGACCTAGGGCTCTGGAGCGCTCACGAGGCTGTGGCGTTTGTCTAGAACCAGAAGCGTAGACATGCAGCCCCACTCCTCCCAGGCCATCGCCAAAGTTGCCAGACGCCCCTCGGCGACCCGGCCGCGCCAGATGCAGTTGCATAACCTCGCCCGCCGCCCGGTCCGCTCCTGGCTCCACCGGCGCGTCCTGGCCCCGGGAGCCGCCGAGTCCCCTGCAAAGCCTGTCTGGGGGCGAGTGGGAGCGCCCGACCGGGGTCAGCGCCCGTCCGAGCGGTGCTCTGCCCGCGGCCAAGTGCAGCGGGCGCCGGGGCGCGGGAGGAGGGCGCGCGGGGCTACGCTTACCTTCGGCTGCTTACAGATAAGTCGAGGTCGGTGCAGCGCCTGGCTCGGGCATGTCTCGCCGCGGACCCGGGCAAGCCTGGCGCGGCACGGAGCACCCCGGGCAGGGCATCCGCGGCGAGGCTCGCCGGGCTCGCGCGGAGGAAGTCTCGGTTCCGGGGACTTGGCCGGCTGCGCGCCCGCCGCCCGCCCCCTCCACCTCCGCCGGCCCGGCCCGCCC
>NC_058408.1:149355802-149362869 GCF_002201575.2 Neomonachus schauinslandi
CGAGGCGGGCGGAGCCCCGGGCCCCGCGGGGCGGGGGTGGGGGCGGTGCGGGGCCGGGCGGGCCGCGTGCGCGGGGTGGGCGATCTGGAGGGAGTGGAGCGGGAGGCAGTGGGGGAGCCCCCGCCCACCGACGCCGGAGCCCGAGCTGGAGGAGGAGGTGGAAGGAGCCGCCGGCTGCTGCCGCCTGCGCGCGGGGCTCCACCGCGGCGCGTCCTCGGGGTTTCTGGGCTGCAGGCGGCGCTGCGCGGCCCGGGAACTTGTTGAGTCTACCCTCAAGCCGCCTCTGGAGCAGCTGGAGGGCGGAGGACCCGGCGTTTTTCTCTCGGGAGGGGTCGCTGGGGTCGCCGAACGATGGCTGCCTGCTTGCCAGTCGGCCCAGCCCGGCGTGGCTTTGAAATCCTGGACTTAGGTATCTGCCCCCTCACCTGCGGATTGCTGCCTAGTGGAGGCCAGGGTCAGGAGCGTGTTTCTGTGCGGAGTCCAGCCCAGGGTCAGCCTCTCTAAGTGGAGGCTGACAGGCAGGCCGGCTGTGAGTGGTGAGGACAGAAGTGGGAGTGCCCCCTGGTCTGTTGCCCGCTGACATTAGGAATACTCTAGAGCAGGCGTCACCGCTGCTCCTAATCAAGACCCCCTCACCCCCCCACCGTCACACACACACACCATCCACCTGCAGACGCCACAGGTTACGTGTCCTTTTTGTTGCAGGGCAGAGTTGAGCTCACTTGGGGAGGAACAGATCTGGGATGCACAAGGAGCTATACCCCACCCCCTCAACAAATCCGCCCAATCCACCAATGGGTAGTGGGTCCTCTGAGCTCAAAGCAGTTGGGCCACTGGCCTCCCTGATTCCTGGCAGACCCTGGTGTCTGGGCCTGGGACTAAGCAGGCAGCTGGCTACAGGTCTCCTGTCTCCCTAAATTTTCTCAGGCTTGGAGTTCATTCTTCTTGAACACACTTGAAAGTGGCCACACTCATTAGTTTGAATATTTCCCAAGAAAGGACAGAGGAATGGTGGATCCAAGGTCAGTGGCATACTTTGGGGGATGAAATGGGAGGGCAAGAGGGAAAGTACCATCACCACGTCTTCAGACAGAACGGCAGGTGCACACACCTGTGCCTGCCTCCCTTGGGGTCCCTGCTGCAGCCCTGTGCCCGGGACCCAGCCATCGCTAGTTCCTTGTTCACTGAGCTCAACTGAGCCCAGCATGGTGCACAATACAGTATCTATTCTTTATAAATTAACTTTATATGTAATGCTTTATTTGTCTTTATGTGGTACTTGGGGCGTCGTGTCCAGACGTTCCAGAAGAAAAGCATCCTAAAACCTCCTCCTTTCCCCTCTTACCTCTCAGTCTCCTTTGGGACACAAGGCTGCAGTCCTCTGGCATCAAGATGTGCCCAGGAAGGGAGTCCTGAACCCGGGCCTCTAAACTCTTGTCTACTCACTCCTTTTCTTACTCCAGATCCCGGAGTCTAGTTTTTAGCCTGTTTTCTTCTCTGGCTGGCCCACGGTGCTGGTGAGAGCTGGCTGGAGACCTATGCTAGCAGATGAGTCTGAAGACCTGTAATCCCTTGTTCTGCTTGGAAGGGACCTCGTGTTGGGGATGTGTTGGACTTGGGGACATTTGATGCCAGGTGGGAGGGATCATGGCCACGGATCGCTCCAAGATAATTCCCCTGGGGATGTGCTGTTGCTACTGCGGGCCCAGCGTTTCTCCCAGCTGTCTGCAAATCTTGCTTTATTGCTAATCCATAAAATCGAAATCTGCCTTCCATCCCTTAAACATGTCACTATAAATAAAACTGCCAGGAAATACTGAAATTGTGCTGGTGGTAATGGACAGCTGCGTTTTTAGGGGCCCTAAGTAAAAGCAGATAAACATAAATGCATGCACAGCAGGACAGAGCAGAGCCTTGGGGGGCAGTGTGAGCTGCCAGGAAAATGGCTCCAGGGATGGTGTTATTTGAGATCCACATGATGTGTAATTGTAGGAAGAAAAACTAAGTGGCAGGTTAGGAAACCCACTTATAGGAAGAGAAGATTTTAATGAACTTCTTAGCATCATCAAGACTATCTTTAGGTGTTCAGTTGTCTCCTGGACTCATAGTTGTTTTTCAGTTATCCAGGTCATTGGTATCCTCCTTCTTTTCTGAAATAAGAAATCTTTTGTCTCCTGTGTTTCCTTGCAAATCTTCACATCATAAGGGTAAATACTGGTGAAAACTTGTTTCACCATAACTTTGCCTGTGGAGGGGTATTCCACATGGGTGAGGCTGATGAGCTGTCATGTCTGTCCTGTTCTCATCTTGAAAGCCAACACTGCGAGGGGCTGGCTCGGGAGACGGGAGTCATGAATGCCATCTTCCTGCCTGCAGACTCCCCGCTGCATTATTATTATTTTTTACAGACGAGACATGTGCATGTTTTTAGGGTCTAGGATGAAGTGTTATGTTCCGTTTCCACAGAAAAAGAGTTAAAGTTGGTAGAGAGTAGATTCATTATAGGAGTCAGTTAGGTAAAAATTGGTTTCTTGAGTTTTGCTTCGGATTTTTGCTGGAAAAGATGGACTGCTTGGAAAGGGAGAAGTCACTACTTTTAAAGTGGGATTTCCTGAAAGCAGAAGGCCCTAAAAATTAAAGAGACAAGAAAGTATGAGAGAGATGACTAGGAAAATAGCTGAGCCTCTCTTCTGTTGCCTCCTTCTTGGCTGTGTGCAGGTGTCTTGCAGACATTTGCTGGATGCCACCCCTACTATTGAGTTAAGTTATGAGGTCTCAATTTCCACCTTAAAAAAGACAAGAATATACAAATCAGAGATGGACAAGGATGTTCATAACAGTCTTGCCCACCTGAGTTCCAAACTGGAAATAACTCCAGTATGTATCATCCATAGAAGGGATACAGATTTCTGGGTTTACTCCTTTGGTGGAGTCACAAACAGCAAGGACAAGGACCAGTGGCTGATGCGCTCAGCAACACGAATGACGTTCACAAACGTTAGGCAGAAGCAGCCAGACACGAGAGTACGTGTCCTAGGATTCCATTTCAGTGAAGTGCAAGAATGCAAAAAAGTAAAATGTCAGAATGGTGGTCACCATTGCCCCGGGCCACACTATCTCATGTGGTGCTGGATTGTCTGTATATTGAACTAGGTGGTTGCACACCTTATTCATATGGGACAATTCATTGAGATGTTCTCGTCTTTTTAGTACGCCTCCTTTCTGTCTGGGCAGACCCACTGTCTTTGCAGCATCGACACACGTGCTCTCCAGTAATGTACCCCTTTAAAGGAACCGGCTTATCGGTCAATGAAGTTGGCTTGCTTTATTGCTAATTCATAGAATCGCTGAAGCCACTTTCTCTCCAAAACCCAAGATAAGAGAAGAGAGGTTGTCTGCACATGCCCTGCTGCTATCGATGAGACTTCTTGTCTAGCTGTGTACTGGAACTTCCTTCTTTGGGAGGCCGCCGAGCACCTGCCCGACTCTTGCACACAACCGTGATGGAGTTCACTCTGGAAAGGAGGCTCCTACCTTGTCCTTTACTGTTCTGAGTGACTGTCAGGTGAGCCGGTGTCTGTGATGGCAGGTTCCATCCTCTAGCTCAGAAGCTGTGGTCATAGATCAGCTGCTTTGCACCCCTACAAAGGAGAGGGAACTCAGGTTGGCCTGAACCTGGAGGGGAGAGATCAGTAACACTTGGGGGCTTCTCTTTTCTCTTTCAAGAACAAGCCATCCTGCTCAAAGGGGCTCCAGGCAGACCTCATCTTTTGCCTGGAAGACTTGAGAGAAGCCCTTCTGAATCATTTCCTTTGTCCTCTTCTGCTCAAACATTTACGCTCGCTTTCTGGACTGACTTTCTTCCCTCTGTGTGAAACCCCATGCCTGTGGCTCTTCATTGTCCTGGCAACAAAGCTGTTTCCTCCTGTTGGGAAGCAGAGCTGTGTTTCTAAAGTGCTGGCCCATGTTCCAGGGACTCTCCCCACCCTGAATTTCTTTTCCTTCCATGATGAGCAACTAGAGATGGTTTATTGGCCTGGAATACAATTTGGTTTGGAAAAACTGAACATCGCACAGATTAGTTGAAATCCCCTGTTTTCTGTCATGCATCATTGTGAATCTAATGTATCTATGGGAAATGGAATGGTTTTATTTTCCAGGAGAACGAAGGTGGCTCTAGGTTTCCTTTAACACATCATACAACAGGGGCAGCAGTATTTAGAGAAAATGAAGAGGGGCCGTGTGCTTCTGGCTTGCCCCCTTCTACCCTTAAGCCCCTGTTGAGTAGGGCTCTGATCAAACCCAAAGGCTTTCAAAGGCTTTGGCCCCCCACTAAGTCAGTAACTGCCCCTCCTTGCCTTCAGGTGGACATGGTGCGAGGGAAGCACATAGACTGTGTTTTGCTGACCTTTGTTTTGTCAGTGGGGGCTTTTTAATTGTCCAAGTCTGACCTATTGGGGAGCAGACCCCCTCTGCAGGAGGAGAAGGCTAAGGGGCTTTTCCGAATCCCTTCTGGTAACACCAGTGTCTCTGTGAGCCTCCGGAAGGCAGCTTCTCATACAGCAGGTCATGTGCCAGGTCAGAGAACGATACCTTGGGCCAGAATTAGGTCAAGAAGGGATAAAAATTGCTTTCCGATTTCAGTGTCTGCTCTGCTAATGTACTTCGCTGGTGTCAAGATCGTGGACGGCCCTTCAGCAGCCGCCTGCCCCCGCGCTCGCAAGGCCTCTGCCGGTTTAGGCGGGCTCCGCGGGGAGGCCTGAGGTTTTGCACAGTGCTTCCTGTGGGCTGTCTGCTGTGGGTCTTTCTGTCTGCCCTCTGTTGGCTCCTGAGCTTTCCTAGACCTGAAGGCGGGATGGGGGAGGAGGAGGGAGAAGAAGGCGGAACCCTCCTGTTCTACTCCTTTCCTTCCACAGAACCTGTCTGACGGTGACGGGCACTTTGGTTGTCCACGCAGTCTCAGGTACGCTGCGCAGTGTCTCTTTTTCTCCTCACAGGACAACCCTGAACTGGATACTGTTAAATTCTTTTCACAGATAAAGAACAGAGACGTTAAGTAATTTCTCCAAGGTCACACAGCTCGGGAATGAGGAAGCCTAGATTCAAATCCAGTTCTGCCGGATGCCACAGTGCAGCTGCCTGCTCAGGTTCATTACTGCGATATGAACTTGAGCAGCGTTCAAGAGCACACATTATAATTTCGTGTTACTCTAAATGACTGTGTGCCCCTCGGACGTTATGGCCCTGACTGAGGAGGTCGTTCACCAGTGGCATGCTCTCTTGGTACCCACCTGGCCCTGAGCAACACCGGCTGCCTGTGTCCAGGCTCTTGTGGTATTAGCCGGGCTCTCTCATGGGACAGATTCTGACTCGGAATGTTTAACTGCTAAGACCACTGTCTCATCAAGCAGATAACACGTCGAGGCTGACTGCGGAGTGTCTTTGAGCGGGTATTTTTTTACCTTTACTAGCTCTACCTCATCTTATCATTGTATCAGTTACACTTTGAAGTCAAAACTGTCCCTGGAACAGCTGTGTACCATAATCCTGGCACATTTGGATAGCACCTTACTGTTGTCCAATAGAATTTCGGTATCAGGACGCTTCTTCTTCATTGAATGACAACAGTTGTCCATCACTCTATATGTCTATTCCATATATACCACAAAAGACCGTTTCAGATTCTTTGGGTGCCCGTTGTGGTGATGTGGTCTTACTGTGATCTTGGATTCGTCCTAAACAACCCATTGGTGGTCTTGTCACCTGACTTCAGATGTATTGCTCAGGATTGTGGATCGTGGGCGACACGGTAGCAAGCTACTGTGTATTGGAAAACAGGCATTTTGCTTTTAAATGCCAGGTTCCAAATGGGAAGAGTACAGAATTGTCTAAAAATCTCCAGTTACGTTTGATGACCTCTGAGGTCACACACGGATTTTCAGTTTCATATTTTTTTTATAAACAATTCTTTTTTTTTTTTTTTTTTATATCATTTAATCCTTGGAGAATTAAATAGGTCATTACTTTAATTCCACTGCACTGTAGGGTTGCAGGTCTCCCGTTTCCTATTTGCCTGATTTGTGGTTTGGCACATTCTGGAGCTTTGTTGAGCTCTAAATGCATTCACTGCCTTACGCACTCACTTCTGGGTTGCCATTCATGAATACTAGTGTACCTTTAACTGATGTTCAAGCAAGCATCAAAAACATATTTTAACCCATTTCTTGCACAATTTTAATTGTCTCTGGGTTTTCAAGAAAAGTGAGACATTTTGATTGTAAATGTTGCTCAGTAGTCTTTCTTTCTTTCTTTTTTTTTTTTTAAAGATTTTATTTATTTATTTGACAGAGACAGAGATAGCAGGGGGAGTGGGAGAGGGAGAACCAGGCTTCCCGCTGAGCGGGGAGCCCGATGCGGGGCTCGATCCCAGGACCCTGGGATCATGACCTGAGCCGAAGGCAGACGCTTAACGACTGAGCCACCCAGGCGCCCCTTTTATTTTTTTTTTTAAGATTTTATTTATTTATTTGACAGATAGAGACATAGCGAGCGAGGGAACACAAGCAGAGGGAGTGGGAGAGGGAGAAGCAGGCTTCCTGCTGAGCAGGGAGCCCGATGCGGGGCTCGATCCCAGGACCCTGGGATCATGACCTGAGCCGAAGGCAGACGCTTAACGACTGAGCCACCCAGGCGCCCCTTTTATTTTTTTTTTTAAGATTTTATTTATTTATTTGACAGAGACATAGCGAGAGAGGGAACACAAGCAGGGGGAGTGGGAGAGGGAGAAGCAGGCTTCCCGCTGAGCAGGGAGCCTGATGTGGGACTTGATCCCAGGACCCTGGGATCGTGACCTGAGCCGAAGGCAGACGCTGAACGACTGAGCCACCCAGGGGCCCCTCTTTTTTCTTTCTTTCTTTTTTTTTTTTTTAAAGATTTTTATTTATTTATTTGACAGATAGAGACATAGCGAGAGAGGGAACACAAGCAGGGGGAGTGGGAGAGGGAGAAGCAGGCTTCCCGCTGAGCAGGGAGCCTGATGTGGGACTTGATCCCAGGACCCTGGGATC
>NC_058408.1:149362879-149573022 GCF_002201575.2 Neomonachus schauinslandi
CTGAGCAGGGAGCCTGATGTGGGACTTGATCCCAGGACCCTGGGATCATGACCCGAGCCGAAGGCAGACGCTTAACGACTGAGCCACCCAGGCGCCCTCAGTAGTCTTTCTTAAACACAAATCCAGTGCTCACTGGTCAGTGTTCACATGGTTAGATGTGTAGATGTCACAGTTTTCTCCGATCCCGGTATCCCAGCGATCATGGCTCTATGGCAGGTCCTCTCCCTTCCCTGGAAGGAGAACCCCAAGTGGTCCCCAGTCCTCCCGAAGTCGGAAGACGGAAGCATCTCGATATCCCAGAGCATGCATTGCTTTCAAGTGAGGGAGGCAAATCATGCAAAGCTTTTTTCCACTTGTGCTCATTGGTTGGCTGTTTTGGTGGATTAAAAGAAGACACTTGAAAATTAGTGTGTTTCTTAAAAAATAAATTTGAGATGTGAATTTGGAGATTGTCACCAGTGAGATGAAATAGCATTAGCAGAAAAATCAGTATGAAATTTAAAGGTTATCTTAATTCACTTTATGTGTGTTCTCAACCTGAGCCCCAAACAGACTTTGGTGGATATTGCAAAGGTTCACCTGGGGTTAGGCAGTTAAGCCCTCAGTGAGGATTCCAGAAGCTGTGACAGGTGAGGACCGAAGAGGCCGCTTTTGGCCACAGCTCAGCATGCCGTCATTCCCCGTGATTTGTCCCCCCTCGGCCCATCTTGTGAGTGAGATCTCTCTGCCTGTTCAGATGTGGATCGTTCTGCTCCGTTTTATCAGCATGAGCAAATGTAAAATTACCCTTTTATTAGGATGTCTTGGGCTGTGAGCATTGTGCCCTCAAGTTCTAGTAGAAGATGAAATTTATTGATGATTTATTTTATTCACTGAATCCAAGTCTGAAAATGAAGAAATTCATTTTAATGGTACCCTTTCCCCCACTTCCCAGCAGAGTAAATATTGTCACATGAAATTGCTGATGATACTTCCGAGTCCCTTAAAATAAGACTTATGATTCATTCACACCATGAAAATAGTAAAGAGCCAACAGCTTCACCTTCGGGTTCATAAGTTACTGGCTCTTTCCTTTTTGGTCCCTGGGTGTTAATGAAAATTTTCACTTCTGGAGCTTTCTCTGCTTCCGACTCCAGCAAGGACGAGGAATTAAAGTTCTGGCTATCTGGTGCAGGATCTGGGGCTCAGCCCCGGGAATTCCAGGTTCATGCTCCACTGTTGTGGGCAAAGGGGAGGAATTCCATTTGAAATTTTGGCCAGCTTTTCATAAGAAAATAGGGTACCCCCTCCTGGTTCTGTAAGCGGACAGAGGCTGATGCCCACACCCTAGAGCATGTGGCTTTCCAAAGAAATGGTTTCCTTTTGTACCTTAGGCACATACAGAGTTCTTTGTTGAATTCTTGCTTTCTTGATGGAAGTACATACTTTGTTAGTACTTGAAGGAAATTTTAAAACATTGCCGAAGTGAAATCAGCTTAAGGTGTGAGGCATATGACAAGTGTTGAAACGTGGCTGATATTCGGCATGAAATTTAAACAAGCTCTGCTAAAGCAGAAATAATATCTCTGTACCATGTAAAATGCAAAGATCTCCTGTAGACTTGCCTATTCTTTATTTCTTGACAAGCATGCATAATCTCTACATTTGCATACAGAATAGATTCAGTATTTTTGAAGTTATTCATTCATGGGTGTAACTCACCTTAAACAGACCCCTTGAATGAAAGTAAGGCGTGGCAACAGGTCCGCTGTGAGGTTTCCCTGTAACAAATGCTCTTTTTCAATAAGGCTCCTTTCAAAGAACCACTGCCTCCCATGCACTTACAGGGTTTCGGTTTGCCAAAAATTATTTACTTCATGCCTGTGTAGCATTGCATGTCTTTCGTCAAGTGTGATCTTCCATATGTTCTCGCATACACGCACGTATGAATGCATGTGTACGCTGGGCAGTTTCCGAAATTGTTTGTCCTGGGTTCCTGCACATGTTCCATGAGGAAGATGGTTTGGGCATGACTAGGGCAGAGCAGGATGTGGACTCACTAAGTTCCCTAAAGTCCCCCTCTAACTTCTGGGTGGCATTTCCTCAGGAGAAACCAGAACTCAAACAATAAAGAAGCCAACGTGTCTCCCACGGGGCCAGGCACCGTGCTTGGTGCTTTAGACAGTTTTCTCTTGTGTTCAACCCCTCAGCAATGTTAGGAAGCACTGACACATGACATGTTCGTGTGATGTGTAAACTGGAGGGCTGGTTGTGTAGGTTGTGTGAAGGAATCGTGGAAGATTCCTTGCCAATACCTCTTGTCAAAGTTGCAGTAAATTGGAACTTACTGATGTGCTTTTCTTAGTTCTTCTATAGATCTTGTCCAGTTTGACTCAGTTTATTCCTGTTTTTACGATAGCCAACACTCTGCTCTCCCTAATCTAACTATAGTAGATCCCTAGACAACATGGGTGTGAACTGCATGGGTCCCCTTATAGGTGGATTTCTATTATATAAATACAGTACTGTAAATATATTTTCTCTTCTGATTTTTTTAACATTTTCTTTCCTTTAGCTTACTTTAGTGTAAGGCTACATTAGCTAATACATATAACATATAAAATATGTGTTAATTGGATGTTTCTGTTATTGGTAAGTCAACAGTAGGTCCTTGGTAGGTGAGTTTTCTGGAGGCCAAAAGTTACATGCAGACTTTCCTCTGCATGGGCATCACTCTCCCTCATCCCCACATTGTTCAAGGTTCACCTGCAGACTTAGTGGCTTATTAAATATTTTCTTTAAAATGTGTGCTAATTTCTTCCGAATAAAGGACAAGTCTTGGCATTTCAGGTCCTATTCTCCATGAAGTGCATGCTGGTTTTGGGTACAATCTTTCCTCCATAACTGTTATACTCTGGACCTTCATGGGGAAATAGAAAAACACTACTACCCTCATTCTCTGGTCTTCATTGAGCTAACTCAGTTTATGCCAATTCGTTCTTCTATGCTGGTCGTGGGTCTAGAGCTTTACATGAATCAGCACTTCAATCATCCTAAAATCTCTGTAATTCTGAGTACTGTTATCAGCACCATTTGTCAGATGAAGAAAGAAGCACAGGGAGGTCAATACATGTGACGAAGTAAGCCAGGAATCTTCCTTAGAAGCCACTAGAAGTTGTGGAGGATTAGAAATAGTCTCTGGAAGTATCAGATAACAATTCAACTTCCAATGAGGCAAAATGTAGACATATTTTGGCCTGGTTTGTTTTTAACTTGTACCTGAATGGACCAGTGCCACTTTTGGGAGACCTGGAATTACTGTCTCTTCTTTCCCAGGAAAACGGAATAGCATTCATTCTTATACATGTTGAGGACGTGGATGAGTGTCACATTTTGGGATTGGCTTCATAGACAACTGACTTTACTACCTGATTATTGATGGGAGGAATAGTTTGTAGCAGTGGTTATAAACTTTTTCTCAGAGAGTTCCATCATAAATATTTGCAATTTTGTGGGTCATACTAATCCCTGTCGTGAAACTCATCTCTACTGTTGAAGCAGGGAACAGCTGTAGAAAATAGGTAAACAGTGAATACGGCTGAGTGCCAATAAAACTTTATTCGTAAAACCAGGAGGTGGGCCAGGTTTGCCCCATGCTGTAGTTTGCTGATCCCTGGTTTATAGCATAAGTCCTTTTGTAAGAATTTTGATGCCATATATAGACCCCCAGTTTTAAGGATGAGTTAATAAAGCATTTGATTCATTACAGGAACCTTTTTTCCCTTTTGCTTCTCATCTATGCTGGATTCTAGGAAACCTGCCTCATTTGAGATTTGAGCAGAATTAGATCAGTATATTCTATGAAGGATTACTTCTGGTGAAGAGTACGGTGATGGGGCTATTTGTGTGTATTTGAGATTCACATTTTTGGAAAAACAGAAGAAAACTAAAACAGGGAATGGCAACATCTTTGTCATCGTGCACTAGAAGAATTTTGCTCTGCTCGTTATGAGAATACTCCAGTTATTGGAAGTAAAATGCAGTCATCTCTTCAATGGGAAAGCCATGTATGTTGGAGGCCTTTGTCCTTCCCACACTCCCCCTGAGAGAACACTGTATCAGTCACGATGAGACAATACCGGACAGTTAGTATTGGATTTTCATCTCTGGCTGATTTATTTAAGTGCTTCGTGAAACCAAATGGAATATCTTTGCTAGAGCTAGAGCTTTTATAGGGACGGATGGTTTTTTTTGTTGTTGTTGTTTTGATAGCTTCTAAGCAATTGAGATAAACAGTTAAGTTTCTGTCATTGTTCTTTGTACCCATATGAAGAATGCTTATTAGCTTACTATGAATTTCTCACCAAAGGAAGGATCGGTAATCAAATATCATTATTTTATTTTATTTTTTTAAAATTTTATTTATTTATTTGAGAGAGAGAACACATGAGAGGGGATAGGGTCAGAGGACGAAGCAGACTCCCTGCCGAGCAGGGAGCCCGATGCGGGACTCGATCCCGGGACTCCAGGATCATGACCTGAGCCGAAGGCAGTCGCCCAACCAACTGAGCCACCCAGGCGCCCTCAAATATCGTTATTAATGTTATATTGAATTCGAGTATCATTAGAGAGCAATGATTCAATGGCCTATACTACTTTTTTCAGCATGCCAAAGATGTGACCTAGTGATCGTTTAATTCCATAAACTTTGTTGTGTGTTGCCACCCACTTTAATTTTTGTCAGTACTGTATCATCGGTTAGTACTTTGCAAATTCTCTAAAGACATAAGATAAAACTTCTGACTTTCACATAGCAGCATTTTTGTGTTGCCTGTCATGAGAACTGTGGAGCTCCTTTATTGATTAAAATTAGTTCCTTGGGGCGCCTGGGTGGCTCAGATGGTTACGCGTCTGCCTTCAGCTCAGGTCATGATCCCAGGGTCTTGGGATCGAGCCCCTCGTCGGGCTGCTGGCTCAGCGGGGAGTCTGCTTCTCCCTCTCCCTCTGCTTCTCCCCCTGCTCATGCTCTCTCTGTATCTCTGTGTCTCAGATGAGTAATAAAATCTTGAAAAAAAATAAAAATAAATAAAAATAAAATTAGTTCCTTGTGCATGGTGCTGTAATTTGCCTCGTGGTGGTTAGTATAATCTCTCTTCGGCGATGGCCACGTGTTTACCTAGCAACAAGAAGCCTAGCCTACCTTCATTTCTCTCAAGTGTGTTTAACTGAAGGAAGTATTTTAAAATTTATCTTCTCACTGCATAACTCTTGGAAGCACTGAAATTCCCTTGAATATCCAGAGGCAATTCTTTGGTTTTATACTTTGCTTGAGCTGACAACGAGTATTGGCTTGAGAACAGATGAGTCAGAATGTTGAACTCACAGAAGGTAGGAGAAGGGTGAAGTTGCCTTTGGAGTTAAGAACAAACAGGCGTGTGTGTGGATGTGGATGCATGTGTTTTAGGGCTTCATTTGGATTTCATAAAAGAAAAACTCAGAGGTCATTCTGCATAAGATTTTCTGTAGGTTGGAGACAGGAGCAAGGGCAGGTTGAAGCCTGGAGGAGAGCAGAACTGGGGATTGGGTGGATTCTGCATTGTCTTTGTCTCCCTGGTGGCTTCATGATTGGCTGGACGCGAGGGTGAGGGTGGGTGTCATCCCTTTGTCAGGACTGACAGTATGATACGGTGCGTCCTGCAGTGCCCCAGTGGAGGGGGAGGGCTTCACAGGGCTCACCAAATCCATCCTTCCTCCTTCCCTTGGTCAGAGCTGCCTTGCATTTTTAAATGATGGATCTGGAAAATGGAAAAAGAGTGATTCCTACCCTAAGTGCTCCATCAGATAAGTTGTAAAAATAAATATGTCCCACAATTGGGCAATTAAGTCTTACACATAGAATTTCTTGAAAGAACTTTGCCGAGACCCCAGGGTCGCAACAACACTCGCGAGTGGGTGTGCACTTCGGTTCCCCTGTGTTCCCAGATAGCACAACCCCTGAGCACCTGACTTCACCCAGGGCCCACTTCCTGGGACATGTCATTTTAGTTGTAGTTCGCTGTAGTCGGGCTGCAGGGTTTCCACATCTGCTCTGCTCTTTTCCAAGGACAAGGGGACTTGGCTCAGGAAATGTAAGACTTGGCTGCTGCATGGCTGGTGGAAGTCCTCAGTCCCTCCCTGGCATCCCTCGGACACATCACCCTGCTGTGCCAGTCTTATTGTTATGTTTTCAATCAGGAAAAAAAAAAAAAAGAGAGAAGAGTTCTGTATCAGTTTCTTGGTTCCCTCACAGTGAGAATGAAATTTTTTATGAAGTCTTAAATTCGGTGGTTATTGTCCCATTACCTATAGAAACTCCTGTAAAGACTCCATTCTGCTGCCATCAACACGTGCTGTGGGCACCGTCAGTGCCCATAACGGGGCCCCAGCGTCACCCCGGGAAGAACGGCCCCTGCTCGGCTCTGCAAACGGCTCCCATGGACGCTGTGGAGCACCAAGGAGGTGATGGGAGGCCTTAGTGCACAGCCCCTTTACAGCAGCTTGAGCTCAGGAGTCCAGACCTGCAAACCTACCGGGAGCCAAGTCAGGCTGCTGCTTTTCCGTCCTCCTCTGCTTCCTTGGCCCTTCTTTCTGCTGTCTGTCACCGGGCACCTCTAGAAGCTGATGGCGCAGGCCAGGGAATCCACGGGGCCCAGCGAGCTCTTTGCTCTGCCCCTCCCCGCAGGAGCTGAGGCTGGTTGAGGTTGGGAGCAGGATGACCTCTGCTGGTCTCTCTCTTTGTTTTCTTCCCCAAGGATTCCTTGGTACATGAAGTTGAAAGCTAATGCAAATCCTCTCCCTCTGCTGCATCATCCTGGGTATTGCTAATTTCTTTTTGCCTTTTTTTTTTTTTTAAAGAGTGAACTAAAAGCTCGGATGATTCTTGTGGCTGATTTCTGAATGTGACAAGGGCTTCATGAGTTAATGCATGCCAGCCAGCCCCTCTTGGTATCTCTCCTCAGAGCCCCAGCTGAGCTGCTGAGCCCTGCACACCCATTGCAGGGACGGCAGCTGGGGAAGGCCAAGCGCACCTTCCCTGGACAGAAGGGGTTGTGTGTCTCCTCTGTTGGGCAGGGCTTTTCTCTTAATTTACTCGGTGGGTTAATAGTCTAGGGTTACAGGCAGATGGTATTGGATGCTTTAAGAGGAGAAACGCTCCTGTCAGGGTGTTCTGAAGCCTCACTCACGGACCTTAGCAAAACCAACATCCGTGTCTCCCATTTTTCTGTCTTTACAGAGGTATACGGAGTGACTGCCTCCCCCTCTTTGTGAATTTGGGGTCTCGAGATACACTCTGACCAGCATCTGGTCCTCCTTAGAGGACAGTTTTATTATCGTCTTATTTGTTTCTGACATTTAACAGCTTTTATTATTGAATTTTTAATACACTGATTTTTTTTTCCTAGTAAAAATTGTTTCCTAGTGGAAATTACATAATTGGTCAAATAAGAAAAGTTCCAACACCGTAATTTCTGTAAGAACATATTAAAAAGTAATGCAGTTAGTTGGTGACACATGAAGGTGGTGTTGCTAGGGGTTGCGGGGGGTTCTCTTCGTACCAGCCACCCCTGGGTGGGGCCCTGAGTCCTCCCAGGGACGTGCCTTGAGATGCACACTGTGGCTGGGAGCACTTACCCTTTTCCTGACTCGGGTCCCTCCCCTTTTCCACGTAGCCTCGAACCTTGCAGGTCATTTCCAGTCATCGCGAACCGTCTGGCACGCGCCAGAGCACTGCCGAGCGTGGTCGTTCCCAGGTTTGAAAACACTGCCATTTAAAAAGACTGAAACCTGCAAACAAAAGTACATTTACTTTTGAGAATACAGTGTGTTTTCCTCCTTGAAGAAGTCGGTGCTTTGGAAAAGCAGCATTTATTACAAAATTATTCAAAACTAGTTTTTGTCTTGGCCCTGTTTGAAAATCAGTTTTATCTCATTTAGCTTTTAAGAAATACCCATCACAAGTGGGTGTATGATTTTGATTATGGGCAGTTTTTCAATGACTTGGAGGTTAATGTCCTGAAGGAAGAAGCATCATGTAATCCCTCCGCTGATTCCTCAGTTTTCTACCTGCCGCCTCTACCTGTGTGTCTGCTTGGATCAAGCATGAAATTATTTCAACTCTCTGGTCTTTGTACTCACGTAAAAAATGTCTTTACAAGCAGACGTACACCAGGCCACTCTGTGATGACCCTGGTTGCATTTCAAGAAAAGTGAGACTTTATTTTTATTAGTTATTTTCTATGTTTGTATGCTTGAGGGGATACAGAAGCATGTGATAGAATCCAGATGGAATTTGGAAATGAGTTTCCGTTAAAAGGTAAAAAGACTTTACTCTTACAAACTTTCGATTCAGGCCCGTGCTGACTGTGGAGGACCCGGCCCCTTGCTTCCAAGAACCTCACTTCATGTTCTGTTCACCCCTTTGTGCTTCCGGATCATCTGGTGGAGTTAAGCCTTTCCCTGTGGGGCTTCCCTGAAGCCCAGTCACTCAGAGCCTCTCATGTCCTGTATGAATGGTTTGAGTATTTGTGCAGACTTTTTACTCTGAAGTTTACCGAGTCTATAATGTGCCTGACCGAAATGGCAGAAGGACTCTGAATGGCCTCATCAGTTGTCTTGTCTGTCAATGCTTCTTCATTCCCCACCCCGCATGTGCCCCCCAAAGGGTGGAGAAGATCACGTTTACTTCCAGGCTGAGTTCCTGCCATCTCAGTTCCATGATGATGTTCTGCTGCTGCTGCTGCTGCTTTTTTTTTTTTTTTTCTTTTTTCTTTTCAAGATTTTATTTAAATTCAAGTTAGTTCGCATATGGTGTAGTATTAGTTCAGGGGTAGAACTTAGTGATTCCTCAGTTGCATTTAACACCCAGTTCTCCTTATATCAAGGGCCCTCCTTAATGCCCGTCGCCCAGTTACGCCATCCCTCCACCCACCTCCCTTCCAGCAACCCTCGGTTTGTTCTGATAGTTAAGAGTCTCTTATGTATTATGCTATGTGAAATAAGTCAGTTAGAGAAAGACAAATACCATATGATTTCACTCACACGTGGAATTTAAGAAACAAAACAGATGATGTCTGCTTCTTAAATTTAACTTTGGAGAAGTGTTTTCACTTTATTATATATATATTTACTTTTAGCTATAGCATGTGCTTTTTGTAATATGTGATAATCACACGATGAAAGGGTGCATGAAATCAAATTTCCTCACTTCTCTGCCCAGTCCCCCTTCCCGCCCGCTCAGGTAGTTAGCAATGCGGACAGCTTGGCTTTTTATCTTCACACACCTGTCTTCTTGTTCATGAGTACTTAGGCAATATTTTTATTTACATATTTGAGCTCAGGTTATTATTGAGAGTGGGAGGGAGGTGTTTTCTTTGTTTAGTTTTGTTTTTACAAAGTAGAATCAACCTATTCACATTACTCTGCATTTTTTGAGATTCTTTTTAGAGCAGTTTTAGACTCACAGCAAAATTGGGGGGCAAGCACGGAGATTTCTGTGTACACCCTGTCCCCACATATGCCCAGCCTCCCTGACTGTCAACATTTCCCCACCAGAGAGGTACATTTGTTACAGTTCTGAACTCACACTGACTTGGCATCATTACCCAAAGTCTACCAAAGTTTACCAAAGTTTAGGGTTTACTCTTGGTGTTGGATATTCTGTGGGTTTGAAAAAATATATAATGGCACACATCCACCACTATAATATTATACAGAATAGTATCATTGCCCTAAAAATACTGTGTGTCCTCTCCTGCTCATCTGTCCCCAGGATTCCAATCCCTGGTGACTACTGAGCTTTTTACTGTCTCCAGAGTTTTCCTTTTCCAAAATGTCATATACTTGGAATCATAGAGTATGTGGCCTTTTCAGATTGGCTTCTTTCACTTACTAATATGCATTTAGGGTTCCTACTTCTCTTTTCGTGGCTTGATAGCTCATTTCTGTTTAGTGCTGAATAATATTCCATTGCCCGGGTGTAACATAGCTTAGACATCCTTCGACTGAAGGACATCTTGCTTACTTCTAAGTTTTGGCCACAATGAGTAAAACTCCTATAAACATCTATGTACAGGCTTTTGTTTGGATATAAGTTTTCATCCACTTTGGTAAATACCAAGGACCACAATTGCTGGATCTAATTGTAAGAGTGTGTTAAGATTTGTCAAGTTGCTTTTTTTCATTTGACAATAAGCACGCACATTCCTGCAGTCCGTAGATAGGGGTCTGAGTGTTCTGTTTTATTCCACCAGAATATTCTTTAAACGTTTTTCATCTGTAGTGAACTGAAGGCTATCATTTCTCCCCTAATTTTTCAGAACAAATGTATTAGTACTAATTATCTTTGCTGCAAATACATTCATATTTGTTCTTCCTGGTGGAATTACTGATTTTAACATACTTCTTACAAGATGAGCGTTTTGGGGTAGCGTCCTAAGCAGTAGGTAGGATCCTAGATAAAGAACACGACATAATTTTCTTTTTATTCAACGAAATCAGTGATATTTTCTAATGCTTCAAAAGGTGATATATCTAGAACATTCCTATGAACGATCTGATTTATGCTTCATGAGGTATTCTTGTCAACTTCTGGGCTAGGGTAGAATGTATATAATTTAGAGTCCTATTTGGGGGTGTTGTCAAACATTTCCTGGGCGATTGTGATCAGTTCTACTTAATGGATTGGTCACATAAGATTGTGTAATACCAGGCTGAACCAAATGAAAATGTTTCCCGACAGCAATGTTTGCAGAGACTGTAATATGTTAATGTACATTGTGAATTTGTAAAGGCTGATACAGAGCTCAGCATTACAACGTTTTCCTGACTTTCCTTCCCCGGGAACTCTTTATTTATGTATTTTGGTGAAGCATGCCAGGGCCGTGTTCCAGGGAATATGCTTTGGGAAATGACGCTCCGTGGTTTGCATGTAGAGCCTAGAGTCTTCCTACTGCAGAGCGTTCTGCTTTTTTCCACCCCATCATCAGTGCTCATCAGCATCCTCCCTTCCTTTTAAATCAATATTTGTTGTTCACACAAGAGAATAAATACAAGTATGTACAGTTTGTTTATTTATTTAAGTTTTTATTTTAATTCCAGTTAGTTAACGTACAGTGTTCTGTTCATTTCGGTGTACTACGCAGTGATTCAACACTTCCATACGAGTGTGTACAGTTTAAAAAATAATAAAATGGGCCATGTGCCGCCTCCAGTTCAAGGTCCTCAGATGTTCTCTCGTCCCTCAACTATATGCCTCTTCCTTTTTCTGATGTAGTCTTTAGTCAGGCTTTTGGGTTACTTGTCTCCTTGTTTTTCTGCATAGTTGCATCACATGTTTACGTATTCCTTAACAGTATTTTCTTCTCTTTTGCCTGCTTTAGCCTTTCGCTGAAATGGAATCATATAATACACATTTTCCTGTGACGTTATGGCTTTGTAATCTATCCAGGTTGACGAGTACCGCTGTGGCTCCTTCCTTTTTTTTTACAAAATACAATTGCAAGTGGAGGATGATGTCACGGCCGGGTTATCCCTTCTTCCTGCACGGACATGTGGGTGGTGTCAGCGTGTGTCATTGGAACAGTGCTGTTAAGACCAGCCATCTGACCATGCCCTGGCACCCCTGAGCCAAGGTTCCTCTAGGTTACAGACCCTACAGTGGAATGGGGAGGGGGGTCAGTATCTTCTTAAGGCAAATGCATACATAGGCAAGGAGTCCCCAGTGCTTCTTGGCCCCCCCAGATCTAACCTCTGCTGTAAGTGGGGCACTTGCACTCTGCCTCTGTGATCCTCCCTTAGGCTACTCCTCATTCTCTTTTTCCAATCCGGAGTTATATTTGTGGTATTATATTTAAGTGTATGCGTGCACCGTTCTGTGTGAGGGGGACATATTGGTGGCCTGAACCCGAGCACTGTCCTGCCATTTCTTGCTCCCAGCGCCCCTGGAAGCCCAGGGCCATGGTGAAGACAGTGTGAACAGAAGCCTCCGTTCACGTCTGTGCCCTGTTTATCTTGAGTTCCTGCTCGCAGGGATGAACAGTGATGGATTGTGGACAAATGGCTCTGCCTTGTTTTTTTAGACCCTGAAATAGACAGGATGGCTTCGGTAATGCTCTTTGACTGATGGGCACTTTTTGTAACTACAGCTCATTCAGAGGCTTAAAATATGCTTCCACAAGGTTGGTTTCGGGATAAATTATGCAGAGCTAAAGAAGAAAAGGCAGAAAAACCCTACGTACACACGAGATAACTTACGGACATTTTCAAAATAGTCAAAGCCAACTTTTTGTGGTTGTTGTTGTAGATGCAAACAAACAAACCAATCCCAAAAAACATCTAAATAGCATGGGCAGTGAGAGCCAGACTTCCCTTTTACTGCCCTATACTTCCGGCCTAAAGGAACTGCTCTGTCTGTTCCAACGTGGCTCTGCATATTCGGCTGTGTTTCTGCGTTGAATTGTCTGATTGCACCTTTACGTCTCACTTGGAAGCTCATGGAGACGTAGCTCCTCAGTCAGTGTATCTTAGCTGTCATAGGAGGATTTACTCCCAGGGGTTGGCATCACAGGATCCTTGGTACCTGGGAGTCAGGGAAGGGACTGGTTGTGCTGTTCATGAATGAAAGATTTTCTAGAAGGTGTATCATCTGCCAGGTCCTTGGGCTGCATCAGGGAAAACTAAGAACAAAAGCTCCCCTTTGGAGTCACTGGTGAGTCACTTATTGGAACCTGGGTTTGAAGGTATCATTCATTATATGGACTCCTAAGTTCCCAAGTTTGGAAGTACTTTCTGTGAGCTTTTCTATTAAACTTCACATGGAAGTGCATACTTGGTCCAGAAAGAAAGAAACAAGGCATTGGAAGCAGTCTTCGCTGCATAGTACAGACAGTCACTGGGCAGAGGCAAACACAAGAGCGGTCAGCGTGTGTCTTCAGAAGCACTGCCAACTTTTAAAGGGAAAACCACTTGCGACTTAGTGGAAACCTGTTATTCTTTCCAAGTCGGCATGTCCCAGGAGCCACCACCCTGGAAGTGTTCTGTATGACCCTCTGTGTGGCAGTCTCCGGGCTGGGCGACCTCACTGTTCCATCTGTTGAAGAATGAAGAGGCTAAAATTCACACTCATGCATGAGCAAAAGGCTGCTGTTGGTAATTCAGAATTTCACCAGCTTATTAATAAATACGTGCCCCACCCTCATCTGCTGCTGAGCTCTGCAGCTGGGGAAACGGGGCCGTATGTCCCCGTACCCTCCTCCTCCAGTTGCAGGAGTCTTGTCTTTTCTCCTTCCTTTTCAATGTCGGTGAAGTTTTGAAACTTTATTAAAAAAAAAAAAAAAGCCAACTAGCTAACGTGACAAAAGATTCAGCCCTGACTAGAAAGGGCTTGGGTGACAGCTGTGGCTTTGTGCTCCCTCTTGGAATGGGTGCACGTCCCCTGCGGTGGAGGTGACTCTTGGGACTGGCATCCTTTCTCTTCGGTGAAGAGCACAGCCTTGGGACCCTGCCTTGAGACCAGGGCCCGCGACCCTTGCATTTGAGAGGTTGGCCCATGCCCGTCAGTCCCTTAGCTCTGCTTTCCGAGGTGGCACTGCAGGACACAGAGGTTCGCAAGATAGGACTTCTGTTTTTTCTGTTTGCTGTTCTAGCATCCGGCTGTGTCCCCGACAGGCTGCCTTGTCGATGGCGCAATGTCCACCTCGAGCCCTTGCCCGGAGGTTGTGCTTCCTCCGCGCGTTTTGTGCGAGCCATCAAGATGGGAGTGGCCTTGGGCTCTTTTCCCTTCACTGTCGGTTGAGAATGACGTGCCTGTTATTGCAGTCCTGTCTACAGGTCTCTCCTGAATTGGAGACAAATGGGTCCTCTCCCGTCCAAAGCTAGTTGCACTTAATCCTTGCTTTCACTCCCTCACCTTTTTGGGACTTGCTGCGTTCACCATCCGCACGTCCTCTCGCATCCTCTATCTAGTCTTGCTCGAGCTGCGAACTCTCCTACCCTCAAACGCTTCCTTCATCCCAGGCCAGACTGGTTGTTCTTTCCTGTTCCGTCACCACTCAGTGGCCCCTAGAGAACATCTAGGTGCTGCCGCCTCCATTTCTAGCCGCACCTCCGGCCTTCTCCCCTCTCGCTGGTGGAACGATTCCGCCTTGGGGACCCTGACAGCTTCCTGACAGCCGCATCCAATGCCCTGAGCCCAGCTGTCCTCCTCTGGGTCTCTCATGGGCATTTGGTTTTTCCTTGTTGCTGATGGACACGTTTGAAGATTCATTAGGTTTTTCAAGACATTTTCAAGACAACACTTGTGGGTAGAACAGTTATCCTAAATTTATATATGAATACACTGGTAACTCGGAGAGATTAAGTAATTTCCTTATGTTATGTGATCTATGCAATTACTGGAACTGTGCTACCAAAATGTGTGTATGTGTGTTTGAAATACACTGCAATCCCTTATTTATGACCTTGAGTCCTTATTTCTTTCACCTCTCTGAGCACTTTTTCCTCCCTGTCTTTTTATGGCATCGCTTGGTCTGCCTGCCTCCATCCTGGTCACTCCTGTAATAATTTTCTCTTTCAATTTCCCTTGTTTCCTGTTCCTCTCTCCCTGCATGAACCTTGGCCTTCCATGCAAACTTCCACGTTCTGCATCTTTGTTCCCCACCATCTGCTGGAGGTCCTCCCTGGGTTCATACTGAATATCCTATGACTGGCTCTTGGCTCTATGTGATTACTTTGCCTTCCTAACATCACTTTGTAAATTTTATCAGCCAAAAAGAGCGTTCCTTGTTTTTCTTCACTATTTTGTAACTCTGAAATATTTAGGTTATTTCCAGGAATAAGGAATGCTGCCTCTACCATCTTTCTACCTCAAACATTTCTCTGTTTAGGATTGTTTCCTTAGGATCTGTTCCCACAAACAGTCTTGCTGAGTCAAAAGCATTTGAAAGGAGTACTTAAAGATGTCAACGTGAGAGATTGCATGAGCAAAACAGAAAAACAAATGGAGACTGCAAAGCTTAAAAGCTTACAATGAAATGGTATCTGTAAATCAGAAAGCATTTAAATGCTTATTTATATATCAAATAGTATTGTTGATCATGTTCATGAGCCGCGTGTTGCTCTGGCTTTAAGCTGTTTATGGATCTCTGTAAATGGTCAGGGGCTTGCGTTTCTACAAACATGTTTGAATCCATCACTTGTCCTCCTGGTAATCATCCACATTCCATTCTGTCAGCTGTTGAGGTCCCAAATCCCACCGTGGACACCCAGATTGGGCCTTATACAAAAGCAAGGTTTTACTGGTAATGGGATTCTGGTTCGTTAATTTCATCAATGAATTCTTGTCTGCCGCTACAAGGATTTTGGCCTTCAGAACAATGCTTTCATAGCTGCAGTCTGACAGAGGCTAGAGGCCTGCAGTTGTCAGAGGGAAGAGCTCTCCGGGGAATGGTGAGGCAGGTGGGGATTTGAGCTGCTCTTGAAGGGAGGATTGCCTTGGACTCATTGGGAGGGAAAACCATACTCCCCCCAGGCAGTGGGCTCCCAGTGGCTGGCGGCATTGTAGCCTTTCCATCATGGTGTCTGGGCAAGGGGCAGGGTTTGCTGTGTTGGCGTGGTTGGTCTTGTAGCTCTGGTCTGGTCAAGTCCAAAGAGGGGTGGACACTGGCCATTGTTTCTCCTCTTGACTCCATCTGTCAGCTGGCCAGGACTGTAGAGAGGGGCATGGTTAGTTCATCCACTGGTCGGTCCACCATATCTTTATAGATAGATAGGTATTATCACGTGCCCACATTCTCAGTTCTGAGCCTTCAGTCCTGCACCCTGTAGTTCTGTCCCTACCCTCGTGGATGCTGTGGTATAACAAAGAGGAAGGGGGTGGGGAAGGGAGGGGGGGTGGGCAGGAAACGCAAGAGAACTTCCAGAGACATGCATCTCGGGACAGTGCACCTAGAATGAGTGTCTGCTAATGGGATACCTGCTAACACCTTCTTTCGCGGTGCCTCAGCTGTGTCCTTGATTCCAGCTTTAAGAGATGAAAACTGGTTTTTTAATTGGATTCTGTACATTACTTCCATGAAACTGCATAGTATAAGCCGTTTAGGCAGTTTCATGCTGGGTTTTATTTCATTAGTTACACTATGTATGGATTATAATTCTCATAAAATGATAATACACTGATTTGCCAGAAGCCAAAATGATGAGAAGCCTACTGTGTGTATTGGCCGTCTATGGCGGGTACTGTCCTTCTCCCGGAGATTCTGAGCTCCTACGGATTTCTCGTCGTCCTCTTTAAAAAAAAAAAAAAAAAAGACATATTTTTAAAAATATTTCTAGTTAATACATTTTAAGTCCACATAACAGTTTCTTGTCTGTTTGGAGATCTTCAAGGACATAATCGTAAAGTCATGCTTCGGACACGTAATGCCAACGTACAGGTAATCCGGGCCAGCTCAGATAGGCTTCTGCATCTGGAAGAGTGATGTTTTCCTGCGCGCTGGTAGCCTTGATCTGAGGAGAAAATGCCATATTGGAGAAGATTTTTATGAGATTCAAAAACCATGGAATAGGAATACTTTCATTAATCTGAGAGAATCTCCATCAAGATATTTGGGGTTTTCCCTTTTGGAAATTTAAGAAGCATCGTTTGACGTAGTATGCTGTTGTGTAGGTAAGACTGCAGAACTGAAAATCTCGTCGTGTCCAAGGAGAATCTGCTAATGTTCTTCAGGTATCGCTAATGGTAGAGCCCGGTAAATAACATCGGTTCAAAATGGACTCGTCAAGTCATAGCGTTTTGAGCTGGAAGACTCTTTTTTATTTGTTTTATTTTAATCGACGTACCGTTGACATATGACGTTACATTAATTTTAGGCACACCACAGTGACACGACGGTTCTGTACATTATGCGGTGCTCACCACAATAAGTCTGGCTGCCATCTGTCACCGTACAACGTCATTACAATATTACTCACTTTATTCCCTAGGCTGTGCTTTCCATCCTCATGGCTTACTTATTTTATAACCGGAAGTTTGTAGCTCTTAATCCCCTTCAGCTATTTCAACCCCCCCTCCACACACACACACAACCACCAGTTTGTTCTCAGTATTTATGAATCTGTTTTTCGGTTGGAGGTAGGAGGTACGAGAGTCTTCTTTAAATGAGAAAAATAGGTGCCTGGTGTAGCTTGCCGGCCAGTGCCTAGGACAGACAGCATCTGACTTCTGTCTGGTCCAATCCCCTGCCCAGAGTTGGGCTTCTCATACTTCTCCTGGTTCACCAGCCAACAATGCTCTCTTGGCAGTGACCTCCTGCAGTTTGTACTGAGATAAAGCTGTGTTTTTCCAAAGTTCACGTGTTTCTGTCCTCTGCACCACTGATACCCATAGTCTGTGCCCTATTAAAATTCAGGGTCCTTTCCCCTTTTTTTTTCTGACGTTCTGCTGTTATTTTCCAAGCGAAGGACAACCGTGTTATTAAGGTTCAACTTATAGGATAGTGTTTGCTTAATTCTGCAAATTCAGAATTGGGCTTATGGATTTGTTCTGGAGTTTTCCTTTTAGGTGAAAACACATCAAGGCGTAAAGCAGAAACCATTAATTCACTGTGGTTGAACTAGACTTGCTGGAATACTCCGCAGGTCCTAACAAGTATGAACATGTAGGTGCATTATCTGTTCAGAGCAGACCTAAAGATGTAAAGATTTTAGTTAAAGCTGCCTGGTGTTTCATGGTTACTTACGTAGCTTTTTGCTAGGTTCTTCTACCTCTGTCATTTTACTTGCTCCCCTCTTGGCCATTTGGTGCGTATAGGGGTGCTAGATCATGTCAAGGATGATTTTTTAAAAATTAAAAAAAAATTAATTGTAAAATATACATAATACAAAATTTACCACCTTAACTTTTTTTTTTTTTTTTGAGAGAGAGAGAGAGAAAGGGGTGCAGGGAGGGGGGGGTAAGGGCAGAAGGAGAGGGATTGAGAGAATCTTAAACAAGTTCCACGCCCAGTGCAGAGTGTGGCGTGGGGCTTGACCTCAGGACGCCGAGATCATGACTTGAGCTGACATCCAGAGTCAGACACTTAACTGACTGAACCACCCCAGGAGCCCCGCCACCTTAACCTTTTTTAAGTGCACTGTTGAATGGCAGTGAGTACATTCACATTTTTGTGCAACCTTCACCTCCATCCATCTGCAGAATTCATTTTATCATCCCAAAGGGAAACTCTTAACTACCCATTAATTAATAAGTCTCCCTTCTCCCCTCCTGGTGCCATTCTTCCCCTGTCTCTATGGATTGACAACTCTGGATATGGAGCTGATTTTGACAGCATTTCTGGGTGTGGAATCCCATTCAGTGCCGAGCGGGATCCGTCTGTGGAGCCCCTTACAGGCTGCGTCACCTCCGTCCCCAGCTCCTGCCCTCCGTCATAGTCCCCACGCCCCAGCCCACACCCATGGGAGGTGTAGGCTGGCCCTTACCATTCTGACTTCCACTCGCGCAGCACTGTCCCGTGGTCACGCTGTCCTCTCCCTTAGAGATTGAGATTCTCACATCTTGAGACTGTGCCTTCATCTTTCAGTGTCCTTAGCCGCTCGCTTAGCCTTTGGCACAGAACAGATACTGAGAGCATTAGGGATAAATTACAGGACAAACAGTTCAAAGATTTCATTTGGTTAAAGATCTTTAATCTCTTGGGTCCTGGCGTGGACTTCCTTGTATCTTCCTGGGTAAATGAACAGTTGTCTTTCTCTGTAGAAACAGTATTTAAATGTACAAAATTTTAAAGTTTGCCCAGAGAGAATGAACAGAAGCTCAGAAAGGGGCCTTCGGGAGCACCCAGACTGAGCAGATGGGATGAGGAAGAGGAGGAGCCCAGTCTGAGAATGGGGGAGGCTCAGGGAAGTGTACATCAAAGCAGCTTTGACTTGACTGGGCAGGAGTGAGCCGCAGGTGGGGCTGCCGCATTTAGCAAGTAAAAATACGGGACATCCCATTAAATTTAAATTTCAGATAAGCAATGATTTTTTAAGTATAAATATGTCCCACATATTGCATGAAATATATACATTAAAAGTGACATGCTTTTTATCTGAAATTAACATCCAGTAGCGTGTCCTGCATTTCCTGTGGCAGCCCTAGCTGCAGAGGGAGAGGCTCTGGGGCAATGCATGAGCAGAAGAGCCCCCAGCTCAGCTGTGGGAGGTGGGAGGCGGGGTGGGGATTCCAGGGAGGCACAAGGGAGAGGCGGATGTGAAACTCTCTTCCCACCTTTTAGGAATTTGCCCCCCCCCCCCTTTTGTCTTTATGTCTATTTTGAGCTATTTTCTTTTGAATATTCGTAAACCCAAGCAACTCCTCTTACCTGCCCTCTCCTTGGTGCCTTATGTCCTCTGGGTTGATGCCCTCAGTGTCCCCAGGACAGCAGCTGGCGGGCGGGGGTTTTAAGGAGAGCTGTGCTCAGTGCTTCAAGACGCGTGTTTGCCAAGCGTCCCTGGTGTTTATTTCTAAACTTGTTGATAATACCTGTCCGTGTTAAAATTATTTAGCTTTGTTACCTGTCATCGGAAGATACTTTCTTTTCCACAAGCCACAAAAAGGCCAAGAAAAGTCAGTCACTGAACAATTGTTGAATTGGGTGCGGTGAGACCACTGACAGAGGTTGGGGAAAATCAGAAGAACCAAGGAAACTTTTATATTCAGGTCGTTTTTCATATGTCATCAAGTTTTTTAAAGGAACTGAAACTGAAAATTGTAGAAAATGTATTGGGGTTAGGATGTATGAGACAGAGATGAGCCGGTGTTTCACTCCCTGGACCCACACGCAGGAAAAAGGAGGTCTGTCTGTGTCTTCCCCGAAATGTGTCTTCCCTGAAATGCAGATGTGAAGTGTCAAACCCCCAGCTCCTCAGGATGCAACCTTATTTGGAGAGCAGGTCTTTAAAGAGGTAATTAAGTTAAACCAAGGCTAATCCAATCTGACTGGTGTCCTGGTAAGAAGAGATGAGGACACAGAAGAAGGGGAACAGGGGCTCGAGGGGCCACGTGAAGAGGCGGCAGGGGTGGCCTTGGCCAGCCCAGGACGGAGGCCTCAGGAGAGAAGAACTCTGCTGATCCCTTGATCTTGGACATCCAGGCTTCCAAACTGAGAAAATAAACTTCTGCTCTCTGAGCTCCCACTCTGGTATTTTGTAACAGCAGCCCTTGGTGGACAGGTCCACCTGAACATACTGGTAACACGTAGGTGAGTTACAGTGAAAGGCACGTGTCCATTGTGTGCAGTGCCTCCCTGCTTTGAGCTGTGGTTTGGTTGTTGGATGGGAGCAGCTAAGAGAGTTCTCCTGTGTGCCTTGAGTGACCATCCAGAGCCCTTTCAGCTTCTCTTCGGCAGCAACTATTCCCATCCTTGGACTCGCTGCTTCAGTGCTCACGATACATGGTTGGAAGTGGGGATGCCCAGCAAGGCTGTCAGCTCTCAAGGACCAATGTCCCTTTCTTTGAGGTGTCAGTGTGAAATGGGAAGACTGAGTGAATTTGGCCTCTGCTGTAAATAACAGCTTCCACAGGGCTTCCTGGCACCGTTCACCAATCCGTCTTAGGGAAGTAGTATCCTGGGCAGTGCTTAGAGTCAGAATGTGTCTCGAAATGATGATCTCGAGTGTGGAACCTGCGCATTAATGGCTTATCTTTCCTATACTGGGTCTTCTTTAGTCATTTCCTTAATTTAATAGAGAGCTTAGTGCTATTTTAATTAAAAAGTATGGGAGTTAGGGGCGCCTGGGTGGCTCAGTCAGTTAAGCGGCTGCCTTCGGCTCAGGTCATGATCCTGGGGTCCTGGGATCGAGCCCCACGTCTGGCTCCTTGCTCAGCAGGGAGCCTGCTTCTCCTTCTCCCTCTGCCTGCCACTCTGCCTACTTGTGCTCTCTCTCTCTCTCTCTCTCTAATAAATAAATAAAATCTTTAAAAAAAAAAAGTATGGAAGTTAAACATTCGGGAGGACATTCTGCATCTTTGGATGTTCGTTCAGCTTCTTCTGTTCTGACAAGCAGCAGAGGTATCGTCCTCCCTCAGAGGAGAGTAAAGCATGGTGCTGTGTGTAGACGGGCCTGCTGCGTAGCTGAGTACTAACACGGTGAGTGTCTGACCGAGGCTGTTAATTCGATGACATTCCATCAGGATGCAGTTCTAATAGCATAGTCTGGTGGTTTTGTCTTTGTAGTCTTGGACGTGGGCGTGGGGGGGGGGTGTTGTGCATTGCTGTATCTGAGCTTCCAGGAGCTGCACAGGGGTTCAGACCTCCAACTTTCTACATGCTGATATTACCTGCATTCATTTTTAATCAGGATTTGTGCTTACAAATGGCCGGCTGGAAAGTAATTGCATAATTAGCTTCCTAAATCACCTTTTTTGTCATTAGCATCTCCCTATCTCTGAAAAATAAACCCCATCCTCGAGGCACCCCATCCATCAATGTAGTTTTACCTTCTTTTACGATCAGCTTCTAGGAAGAAGTATTTAGCATGCCCACAAATACTGCGTTTGTGAGATTCAAATATCTCTCTTCAAGTCTCAGTCCCTTTGTTGTGTCCAATATAAAAAAATGGCTTAAATCAGAGTGTGTCACGTTGACGAGCAGGATGGACCTCACTGGGTGGCAGTAGCAGACTCATGCAGGGTTCTTTTTGTTCAAGCTTTTTGATTAGACATCTTTACATAAGTAAAAAAAAAAAAAATAACCAGCAACTTTACATCATAAACAAGTTTTCTCACTAGATGAGTTTTATAGTTTTTCTAGAAAGAGAGATCCCCTTTTTGGGGGTGTTGCATTTCTCCTATTTTTTTTAAGGAGCTTTATAATTTGGAATAGTTAGACTTATGGACAAGTTGCAAAGATCCTACAGTGTGTTCACAGGTACCCCTTACCCAGTGTTAGCATCTTCCATCACTGTGGGACCCGTGTCCCAACTCAGCAGTCAACCCTCCCAACCACTCTGAGTTCATGAAGATGTTTGATCATTTCATCTTATGAACAATGCCAATCAGTATCTTTTGAGGATATTTTTGAATAAAAATAGTTTAAGAATCTATACAGAAACAAATGAACTATTGAATTTTGTGTGGCTTATTGTTTAGAAAGCTAAAAATCAATTAGTCCTAGCAAAATGATCTTTTAATACCCTTTAATTTAATAACATGTTACTTAACTCACAATTTTTTGAGCCTGATTATTTCATTTTGCTAATATACCTTCAATTCCTACTTCTTTGATAGAATACTAATAATATTCTCCACCAAGGAACCAATGGAGAAGACAGAGCATCAGAATCGAGCTGCTAATGAGTGCTTCGCTCCTCTGGGAGTGATGTCTGTCTCTCTAAAGCAGTGGCATTTGTAATGACGTTGGTCCATCCTCCTTCACTCTCCCTCTCCTTGTTGCAATGGAGCCCTGGAAATCTTCCTGGATGGTGAAGTTCCGGGGGAGCTCTGCTTCTTGGTCCCCCCGTGGTGCAAGGGGAAAGTGAGACAGTGCTGAGTGGCTGTGGAGACAGGAATGGGTTAGTGTAACCCTGCAAGAGGGCCATTGCTGGGGCGTCTGGGTGGCTCAGTCGTTAAGCGTCTGCCTTCGGCTCAGGTCATGATCCCAGGGTCCTGGGATCGAGTCCCGCATTGGGCTCCCTGCTCGGCAGGAGGCCTGCTTCTCCCTCTCCCACTCCCCCTGCTTGTGTTCCCTCTCTCGCTGTCTCTCTATCAAATAAATAAATAAAATCTTAAAAAAAAAAAAAAAGAGGGCCATTGCTGTGGGTCGTTTTCTGCTACTCTGCATATCAAAATGAGTTGGAGACTCGAAACAACAGGAAGATACTGATGTCTTCTTGGGTATGTGTTTATAACCATGCTTTGGGCTTACATGCTCCTTCTTAAAAATTCATGTATTTACTTTCTGTCCCTGGAAAATCAGTTTTCTTTTTTTTTTTTACAAGCCATTAATTATTTATTAAGAAAAGATACCCTTTTTTATTACATACAAAGACAACTTTGGACCATGCTTTTCAGAATGGAGGAAGACTATTAAGAAATACTAATGTTTTAAAATGCATATGTGTGTATAGATATGTATATGTATTTTTTTTTTACCATGGCTTATATTATTTGAAATAAATAATTTCAAATAAAAGTAAACAAAGATTTGAAGCAGGAGTTTCGAGAAGGGCAGAGAGGAGTGATTATATAATAAAAATTCCTAAACTCAAAATAGTAGATAGTTTACATATGTTTTAATGAATCTAAATATGTTAACAGGGCTGTTGGAATAGAAAGAAAAAGCTATACATAACCATCAGACCGGAAGTAGGTATCTGAAAAATCACTGCCTATACTTTGGCAGTCAATTTTTGAGTAAGTTACTATATATACATAAAATCTGTTTTTACAAACTATATGCTGAAATTCACATTTCCCACCAATAAGTATTCTCCCTTTGCCAGTAAATCTGAATTAGAGAGATTTGGAAGTCATGTTATTATATGTCAAAAATATAAAAAAATAATTACTGGGGAGGAGAATAAGAATTGTGCTAACAAGCAGGCCCCTTGTAACTGAATTTTCTAAGTACTAAGCTGACATTTTTTTTTCTTAATAATTGAGTGTTTTATTGGCAATGACAGGAAAGGAAGAATTTTACTCAGTCAAGCACAGTCGCCCCCCCTTGCTCTTTCCATGCTGTAGGCAAAGAAGGGTGTCTATAGGTGCGTCCCAAGGAGAAGCAGGGAACATCTGGTGTGCCCTCTGGTTTCTCATTTTGACATTTTCTCTGATTATTGTTTTTTCGTTTTAGATTCCAGAGAAATGACCACAGAGTGCCCCCCAAACCTTCTCCTGTTGATAATCTCTGCCTCGTGTCCTTCCATACGGCCAACCACCAAAGGCAGGGCTTCATCACTTGTGTCTTTCCGTGGAGTTAGCCTTCTAACTGTTGGATACATAGTCTAGAAAATTAGGAGCTGTTCCAAAGGAATCTTTTCCCCCCTTTCACTCTGTACTTGTCAGGAAAGGAATGGCATTTGTGCATAAGAGCGTGTAAACAGCAAGCCAAATACGAAGTAGTTAATGGAGTATGCTCATTTCAAAGTGAACATCCAAATTGTTGGTGTTTTCAAGTTTCCATAATAGGCAACCTTCTTTCCCTATCATGTTGCTGTACTTCTGGACTGGAGTAGTGTCCAGTCTGCTCTGGGAATGATTAGCTGTTAGACAGCAATTTGAAGGCAAATACGATTGAGCCCCTCTCCCCATTATTTCTTGGCTTCTGATGAAGTCTCGCATATAAGAACAGGGTTAGTGGATGCTGCCAGCCAGGTGCCTTGGCCTTCTGGCTCTGCACAGCCTCTTGTATCCCGTGCCTGGTGCTCATGGCCTTTTCTTTGCTGTCCTCTTTCTACCTCTCTGACCGCCTACCATAACGAGGCCTGTTGGGCTCCCAGATCTTGGGCTCCTGATGCGTTCACTACTGTGATTAAGCAGCCGCTTTGCCTGGACTGAATTTATCCACCGCCCCCCCCCCCCCATCCCTGCCTCTACCTGGCTAGGTTACCCGTTTCATTCCCCTATAGCACCATGTCACCCATCCTGGCCCTGTCCCAATGCAGAGATTGTTCCCTTAATGGTCGTTTCTCACTGGACATGGGCAGACACCATGTTGGTTCATTTCCATTCATGTTCCAAGCCCCAGCACAGGGCCTGGCCTGTAGCAAGGGATGACACTCACATTTGTGGGTAGCAGTGAGTGGACCACCCCAAGGACCTCGGATATCCCAGCGGTCTCTTCTGTCGTCTTCTTTGACCCTGCTTGTCCTAGTCCTTGGTGCTGTTGCTCCAGAGCTTCTGTCCTGGACACCCTGTATTCAGGGCTAGGGCAGCATGTGTCCACGAGACAGGTGGAGCCACCTGGCCATCGCTGAGAGCCCTGGGGCAGAGGGAGGTGAGGCTAGACTTGTCAGGCTCTGTCAACGTCAGCTCCCGTAACTCTGGGCCTAGCTGGCAACTGTTTCTGAGCAATACGTTTTATAAGCCGTGTTCCTAATGCCTCTGCTCTTGTATCCTCAATTATGTCCTGAGCACCCATCCGACTGTCAGGAAGGAGACACCAAATGGGTGTGAGCTGGCCTCTCTAGTCCCCTGCTGTCTTCATTCTGAGCCACCTGTCAGTAGCCGTGTACCAAAATGTCTGGCTACAGTGGGTGGTCTGAACACTGCACAGATTCTGGTTCTCATAGAAAGGACCCTATTCTTCCTGGACCCGAAATGTTGCCCTCTGATTGCAAAAGGCTTAGATCATGCTAGTTCTAAGCGGAACGTAGTGCGTAGAAAGGGGTGAAGCCACAGTGATGTTCAGCTTGGCCCCGTGGCCTCCTGGCCTCCTCCTCCAAGGCAGGAAGAACTTCACGGTCACGCCAAGCCTGGCGGGAGTCAGAATGAGGCCGTCTTTGTCTCGTGACCCTAATGTTGGGGCATCGACATTGAGGTTTTCATTGTGGCTCAGACACAGTCAGCTCTGGAAGCCATGTCTCAGAGCGACTTTCAGGCTGGCCTGAGAATGGATTCTCAGCGATCCCACTCACAGCCATGTGATAAGGGAGGACTTTTTGAGCCTTTCTAAAACCTGGCATATTGAATTTTTCTGAGCTCTGGCTGTTTCTTCCACATTACCTTCATAACCCTTCACTTGAAATTTTATGGCCTGACTCATAACTGATGTTAGTAATCAAGTAGATTGTCCATCTGGCAAAATCACAAAAATGTTAGCAATTTGAAGACAATTTTAATATTTCAAAACAAGCCACATTTGCCCTTGCCTGCTTTCCTTATGAAAAGATGAGGCTCTCAGGTGGTAGAGTGAGGGGAGTTCAGTCATTTGGCTGCACGACCTCACTGTGTGCTGATCCATACAGAGGCAGCGTGCCCAGGAAACCCTCCAGAAAGTTGTGTCTGGGTCACATCCACGCTGCCTGGGCCCCACGGGGGCGGAAAGGCTCACTTTGTTTCTCATCTGCTGGGCAGTGACCAGCACAGTGCACTGGGCGTGAGGTTCTCTCAAATGCAATCAAAGCCCTTTAGCAGAATGAGGCTTTCAGCTTCCTCGTTTTTCCTGGATTAATGCCTGAATTGTGATGGCTGGGTGGGCATCAGCACCCGCCTTTTGGTCTTAGCCTTTGCCGGATGTTTTGATGGAGGCTTATCGTGATCCGATGTGGCTGAGCCCCGAGGGGAAGCTTTGCCTCGGAGAGAAGCCACAGGCCGCCCTTGGACGCTGGAGCAGAACCTCGTTACTGCCTAGTAAATAGACTCGCAGACCGTACTTTTGTCTTACAACAGAGCCCCATGCTTTTGCTGTACGTACAGAATTGCACAAATTCTCCAGCATATCGGATTGTCGTTATTAATGCGATTTCCATTCAGTGAGCAGGCAGTTTTCTCTAAGACTCATCGGGTGATTCTTTTTTCCTGGGCAGGCTTTAATTTGCTTTGAAAACGATAAAATGGGTAAGAGCATGCACTTGAGAGGAAGAACACCTGGGAATACCTGTGGCTCCAAGGTAGATTCTAGCATTCAGGTGCCCTCCTGGCAAACCCCAGCATGGAGATGTGTTGCAAACATGAATTCAGTGCAACTCTAGAAGCACCGTTATCTCAGAACATGCATTTTGAGTTCATTGTAAAAATTGCTTTGGTACATGAATTTCTTTAGAATGGTACCCATTAGCTATCGGTTTAGGGATTTTTTTTTTTTTTCTTTAAGATTTTATTTATTTGACAGAGAGAGAGAGCACAAGCAGGGGGAGCGGCAGGCAGAGGGAGAAGCAGGCTTCCCGCTGAGCACGGAGCCCAACTACGCAGGGCTTGATCCCAGGACTCTGGGATCATGACCTAAGCTGAAGGCAGACGCTTAAGCAACTGAGCCACCCCAGGCGCCCTGGTTTAAATCTTTAAACGGATTGGAAAAGCAGTGGGTAACTTCGTCAGAAGTCATTTTCCTGTCCACTGGTAGAATTGGTCTCTCCTTATTTCAAGTCATGACCTTTGCCGGATGGAACAGTTTTACCTTGTACTTGTTTGTATTAGGCCTTGTCCTTTTCTCTGACTTTAAACATTATTTTTTGAAAATGACAACCGAATGCATACACGGATTCTTTGTTCTTTTCTAGAGACAAGAGGGGTCTGTTGGTAGCCAAAGATCCCTATCCTTGTGGAGTTTGTTTTTTTTTTAAAGATTTTATTTATTTGACAGAGAGAGATACAGTGAGAGAGGGAACACAAGCAGAGGGAGTGGGGGAGGGAGAAGCAGGCTTCCCGCCGAGCAGGGAGCCCGATGCGGGGCTCGATCCCATGACCCTGGGACCATGACCTGAGCCGAAGGCAGACACTTAACAACTGAGCCACCCAGGAGCCCCTGGAGTTTATATTCTAACGAGGAGAGTTGATAGACAATGATGATAGTAAGTGGATCATATAATGTTCCTGAAATAGACAGGGTACGGGGATCAGGTGTGCTGACACGGAGCTGGGCTACAACTTCTAAGTTGTTCTAAGGCTTAGCTCCTAGAAAAGGAGGCCTTGAAGCCAAGCTCTGAGGAAGAGGAGGGAGGGCATCAGGAGCATTCTTCAGAGGGCAGGGGCAGGCAGTATGTACAGGGGGAGGGAGCTAGGGAAGGTTCTAGGACCCCGTGGAAGTATGTTTTGAGCAGTGAGGGAGCTTGCTGGTGCTGCCATATCAAAATAAGGCAGAGTGGGTGGCCTACCCTATAGAAATTCATTTCCCCACCTTTCTGGAGGAAATCCAGAAATCCTAGATCAAGGCTTTGGGCAGGGTGCTTTCTTCCAATGGCTCCCTCCTTTTCTTCTTTATATGTCTCCTCCTCTGCATGGCTTTGTGCATCTTCTCTCCTTATAATGATATATTGGATTAGCCGCCCGCCCCTATGACCTCATTTAACCTTAAGTACCTCTTTTAAGGCCCTCTCTCCAAATACAGTCATGTTCTGAGGTGCTGAGGGTTAGGACTTCAACATATGAATTTGGGAGGGGCCCCAATTCACCCTGCAAAACAGCTGGAGTTGGGGAGGGGTGGAGTGACTCAGGGACAGTCTCGGAGGCCCATACCTTCGTCCACATTAATACTGCAGTTTTGCTTTTTATGTGTGGTAACGGTTTTATCCCAAATAATGGTGACTGCCTTACCAGAATTTGCATGTAGTTGCATTTGAGGTTTGTGATTCTCTCCAACAAATGCCTCCTATTGACTGTGCTTTTTAATTGATCAACCTAGATTTCTGCTTTTTGCCTCTTCCTGACACCTAAACAGTTGATTTAAATTCAAAACAAGTGGGCCTCATTATCCTGTATGCTTTTTGTTTATTTTTTTTAAAGATTTTATTTATTTATTTGACAGAGAGAGACACAGCGAGAGAGGGAACACAAACAGGGGGAGTGGGGGAGGGAGAAGCAGGCTCCCCGCCGAGCAGGGAGCCCGATGTGGGGCTCGATCCCAGGACCCTGGGATCATGACCTGAGCCGAAGGCAGACGCTTAACGACTGGGCCACCCAGGCGCCCTGCTTTTTTTTCAGACAGGAACTAGGAGCATTCTATTTTGCAAACTTTTAACTGTGTAGCCACATAATTAGCTTGTGAAAAACATACTCAATTTTGAAAACAAGTAGTGATTCTGGAAAACAATTAAAATTAGTCATTATAGTACCACTTTATGGATTTACCTTCCACTACATGCTGCTGTTAAGATCTTGCCTAAGCAAGATTAGTAAAAAATAAAGAAATCTTGACGGAGCATCTGTTGGAAAGTGACTTCCAATTTGCATCTTCTCTATGTGACTTGTGATTAGAGTGTTGGGTTCAGGTAATGGAAAGCCAATTTGATTTGTGACGCTTTCTTTTTAAATTTTATGTGCTTGGCAAATAACTGCAATGCACATGATTGTCATAGGGTAAAAACATTAATCTTAAATATATATGACTTTTGTTTAAGATTAATCTCGATAAACCATTATTTTGTACTCCCTAATTTAAAATCATGATGGTCACGATCAAAGCTAAGTAATTTGGTAATTATAAAATGCGGCTCTAAATTTTAATCAGATTGATGGAATGGCTTCTTCTAGTATTCTCATTATGTGTATGTGGAAATAAATAGGAAATATGAAAAATATTTACTTAACTCTGGGTAATTGCTATATATTTTAATTGATATTTCCTTGACTGTTTTCACCAAGAGGACATCCAAGAGGGTTCTTTTGTTTTGTTTTTGCAAAATTTGTTATGAAGACGCCTGCAGTGTGTGCTTATCAAGTGCGTGACGTCACCTTACTCCAGGTACCAGAGAGTCTCCGTTATTAACATGCTTGTTTACCTCCACTCTGACAAGTGAAGCTAATGTTTCAATTTCACTGCCAGTAGGCTCCCTGTGAATGCACTCTGTCCAGTAGAATGTGAGCTTCGTGCGGCCCCAGAATGGACTGCACATACAGCAGGCCTCTGGGAATGCCTGTTAAATGAATTAATTAATAAAGTGGCTCCGTTACCCTCCTGGGAAATGAGATTTGTGAAAAGTGTTGCTGTTCTAAGTTTTGTTTTATTATAGCTTGTCCTTACATATTTATGTTTCCTAGGAAGTCCCATTTTTACCCATTAGTAAGAATTTACAAGCTTACCTATGTGCTTTTTTGGATGCTTCATTTTTTTTAAATTGTTTTTATTTAAAATCAATTAACATTTTGTGTATTATTAGTTTCAGAGATAGAGTTCAGTGATTCATCAGTTGCATATAACATCCAGGGCTCATTACATCATGTGCCCTCCTTAATGCCCCATCACCCACGTACCCCATCCCTCTACCCGCCCTCCCCTCCAGCAGCTCTCAGTTTGTTTCCTATGATTAAGAGTCTCTTATGGTTTGTCTCCCTCTCTGATTACGCCTTGTTTTATTTTCCCCTCCCTTCCCCTATGCTTAATTTTATTGCTGATCCATTCACTCTTCAATGATCAAACTCTTCCACTGTAGTAATACCATAACCGTATTTGTTTAGCCTCACATGTTTTGTTACAGGTGATCCCTTAAGTTAGGAATACTTCTTAACATGATACACGGGGTCTGTCTTCAGCTAATATCCAAGAGACGAGATCTTAAATGTTCCCACCACATAAAAGAAGTGGTAATTATGGACCTGATTGAGGAGTCCCTAATGGTATGGTGGTAATTGTATTGCAAGAAGTGTATAATATAGGGGTGCCTGGGTGGCTCAGTCGTTAAGCGTCTGCCTTCGGCTCAGGTCATGATCCCAGGGTCTTGGGATCGAGCCCCGCATCAGGCTCCCTGCTCTGCGGGAAGCCTGCTTCTCCCTCTCCCACGCCCCCTGCTTGTGTTCCCTCTCTTGCTGTGTCTGTCTCTGTCAAATGAATAAATAAAATCTTTAAAAAATAAAAAAAAGTGTGTAATATATCAAATCAACTCATCGTGCACCTTAAACTTATACCATGTTACATGTCTGTTACACCTCAAAAGAAATAGAAATAAAGAATCAGACCCTAAAAGCATGCCGACTAAAATCTCTAAGAAAACAGAGACACCAGCGGTTATTAGTACAACTTGACATTGTCTTGGTGATGATGGGCTGTGTCATAAGTCTAGAAATTTGAATAAGAAAACAGAAGCACAGCAATGACAAAGGACAGCACAAAATTATTGACAGATACTTGATTTCTTTAGAGCCCCCCTCCCCCATAACAAAAACTGTTGGGAATAATAACTGAATTCTGTAAATTCAGTCACAAAATATACACATTAAATTTGGTCACTTCCCAAATATACAAATAAAGATAGAAAATTTAAAAGGTTTTTGAAAAAGCGCCCCTCCCAGTAGGAGCGACAGTAACAAGAGCTGTTTATGATCAGTATGATGAAAACTGCAAAATACTCTTGAATGGCATAAAAATAGACTCGAACAAATGGACACACATTATATTTGCGGAAATGAGAAGGCTGATACCCTAAGCCTCCTCAATTAATTAAAAAATTCTGTGGAATCTCAATTTAAATTCCATTGGGACCTGTTTCAAACTCAATCATGTGGTTGTAACATTCATGTGCAAGAATAAATTGGCATGGCTACTCCAGAATGATGCGAAAAACATGAGTAATGATGTGGGGCTTGCACCACCGAATAACAAAGCCATTTGCAAGTGACAATAATTAAAGTGTGATCCCGCTTTTATTAAAAGTAGTCTGTTTCTCTATGTGTAAGAGCAAGAAAGAATCCGCTATAATATCAGGATTTGTTACATTTACAGGGAATTTTATGATGATCAAATTTTCCTCTTTGCATATATTTTCAAGGTAATACAGTAACATCCATACTGTCTAGTTCTGCATTTTGACAGATATGTACAGTTGCATCATCAAGACCAAGTGCAAGACTTAAGAGCATTTCCATTCTCCTCCAAAAGTCCCTGCTGCCCCTCTGGGGCCCTTCTTCTCTCACTGTCACTATCATGCTCAGTACTATTCTATCCTATGAATGTACCACAATTTGTTTACTCACCTACTGATAGGAGATGTGTTGGATATCTCCCTGTGTGAAATTATGAGTAGAACTGTCTATAAATATTTGTGTAGAGGTCTTTGTATGGACCTGTGTTTTCATTTCTCTTGGGTAAATACCTAAAAGCAGGATGGTTGTGTCATTTCATCAGGTAAGTATGTGATTAACGATAAGAAACTGCCGAAGTGTTTTCTAGAATGGCTGTATCATTTTGCCTTCAGACCAGCAATACAGGAGAATTTCAGTTCCTCTGCATCTTCCTGCTTTTTTTTTTTTCTTCAGCCATTCTAATAGGTGTGTCGTGGTATCTCCTTGTGGTTTTAATTTGCATTTTCGTATTGACTAGTGACACTGAATGCGTTTTCTTGCGTGTCTTGGCCATTTGTATCTCTTTTTAGGTGAAGTATCCATGTAAATGTTTTTTTGACAATTTTTTGATGGGTTGTTTTTATTATTGAGTTTTTCAGAGTTTTTATATATTCTGGGTACAAGCTTTCTGTCGGGTATGCATTTTGCAAATATCTTCTCCAATTCCACAGCCTGCCTTTTTACTCTCTTTGCAAAATCTTTCAAAGAGCAAATGTTTTTAATTTGACGAAGTCCGATTCTTTTTATTCTTTTGTCTTATGCTTTTTGTATCCTAAGAAAGATTTGCCTAACCCAAGCTCATGAAGGTTTTCTCCTGTGTGTTCCTGTAGAAGTTTTGTTATTTTAACTTTTGCATTTAGGTGTATGATCTGTTTTGAGTTGATTTTTGTATATGGTGTAGGATATGGATCGGCCGTCCTTCCCTCCCTTTCCTTCCTGTCTCAATGTACCTTTTGGAAATACCGCTTTTTGAAAATACTTCACTTTCTCATTGAGTTTCCTTGGCACTTGTTTTGAGACTCAGTGAGCCCGATATGTGGTCAGTTCGTTTCACTGATGTGCTCTTTCACCAGTAAAGCTGCCCCTTTGGTATCTGTAGTTTTATAATAAGTCTTAACTCTGGTAGTGTCCTACTTGGTTCAGTGTTTCTTTGGCTATTTCATGTCATTTGTTTTTCTGTATGAAGTTTAGAATTAGGTCGTTGATTTCTACAGTAAACACCCGTTTGTAACTAGATAATTGGCGGCAGCTAAACTATGTTGTTTCTTCTAAACTATGAATATATCTCTTCAGTTTTTTCTGGGTCTTCTTTGATGCTGTCTCGAATGTTTTGTGAGTTTTAGTATATAAACTCAGTGGCTTTAAAATAATCTTCTGTGTATGTTTCTGTATTTTATTCCTCATCACCAGCACCCGTCACCGCCCCCATGAGAGCCATTCTCGTTACATAGCCAACCAGCTGTGCTAATAAGTTTATGTATATGACCAATTTAAACCTTTCAAGAAGCCCAGATTTTTAAATCATTGTTGCCATTGTACAGATGTGTAAACTGAAGCTCAGAAAGGTGAAATAGCCTGTTCTGCTTTGCACAGCATTCTTGATCTCAGGTGATTATTCCAGAATGTCTGCCTCTGAAACATTGACTCCTAAACTACTTTTTTTTTTTTTTAAGATTTTATTTATTTACTTGACAGAGAGAGACACAGCGAGAGAGGGAACACAAGCAGGGGGAGCGGGAGAGGGAGAAGCAGGCTTCCCGCAGCGCAGGGAGCCCGATGTGGGGCTCGATCCCAGGACCGTGGGATCATGACCTGAGCTGAGGGCAGACGCTTAATGACTGAGCCACCCAGGTGCCCCCTAAACTACTTTTTGATGACACAGCTGTATAACTTTTATCACAAAGAGAACAATATTGTAAAATATTGGAAGGAGTCTGAGTGATATGAAGATCCCTATTTGGTAGGGAAACAGGATATTTCTGCTCTTCCCTTTTGCTTTCACTGTGAACTGTTTTGTTAAGGGGAGAATACATATGTTCAGTGCATGCTCCAATCAGCCATCCCTACATTTGAGAAGAATGCATATGGTGGAGCTTTGTATATGCAAAAGCAGTACACCCCCATTTAGTTATACTTCAGCTCCTCATTTTCCTGAGTGAATATTCCTGAATTTGGGTTGCTTAAAGCTCTTCACTTCTCCTATCTCCCCTCCCCAAGCATATCTTAAAATAGCTAAATCATTGCTTGTGTTCCTGTTATTATATTGAGTAATAGTTCCTGTGATTGGAAAAGAAATGCTTCCTTCTTAGAATTCCCTTGTCAGTCTGTAATAACCCTCTTTTCTAATATTTGTGAAATTGTGTCTTAATTGTTGTCATGTGTGTCTTCTCCACTAGACTGGGTAGACTCTGTATTCCCTCAGCTTTTTATTTTGAAATTTTTTCTTAGATAAAGAAATTTGAAAAAAAATATTATAGTAAAAATAGTTGTCTCATTAACTAGATCCACCCTTTATGGACATTTTGCCCAAATGCATTATCTCTGCCCTTCCTCCATTGTGTTGTATATTGTGTAATGTAAACCTGTTTTTTACTAGACCAAAAGTTCACCACAGATGACAGGACTCATCATCCTTAATTGTTTCGTGTATCTTCTAAGAGTAACTCTGCTACATAGTCAATAAGATTATGACATCTATAAAAATTAACCATGATCCCCTAATATATCATACATGACCCAAATGAAATTTCCTCATTGATTCTTTTGAAGGCCTAAGCCAATTGTCTTGCCAAATGTCCCATTTCTGGATCTGTGCATTTCGTCATGAGCAAAGGTTTTTGGCACAAAACACTACCTAGGTGATAATGTGTCCTTAGCGGGCCATCATACTAGGAGGCACAGAAAAATCTGTGGGCAGGATACAGTACTTTCAAATTGAGCAAATATCTTCCTTTCCAGTGACCTTGACCTGCTGGTTTCAGTACCCATGGGAGACCCTGGCTGGAATCAACCAGTCCTTTTGGGGTCGAAAGTGGCGATCTTTGAATTCTTCCATTCTTCTATCTAAAATCTTCTATCCATCTATGTTTTTTAGTCTTCTATAAGGAAGCGCTTTGCCTTTGCTTCTCATCCCCTGACTCCCCTCACTTGTGTATTGGTCTATCAGTGTAGATTCATGTTTTTAAAATTTAATGTTTATAATCCTTCTCTCTTACTATTCTTTTTGAAACTCAGTCCCTGATTGTCTCACTTGTGGCCAAGGGAGCCTCCTCAAGCATCCTTCTGTGTCCTTTTGACTTGGTTCCACTGGTGTGGAAGAGGGTTGTTTCTCTGCCCCCCATGTGTGCTGATCTGGGCAGGGCTCTTTTTAGTCCCCTCTGACCTCCCCCCAGGAGCCCCATGCTGCCAACACATGCTCACTCTTTAATGTTCATTAACTGTTGTACTTGTTAATACCCTGCACCACTTTGAATCTTCCCATCATTTTGGCCTTATTCCCTCAATTTCTTCTGGTATATTCTAAGTGTCCTCATTTCCTGAGACTCTCGGGAACCTTTGATTTCCTCAGGGCTGTGGTGAGGTGGAGACAGGTCAGCATGGAGCCCCAATGGGATGTGTTCTCCTTTACATACCTGCTAGACAGGTACATTGCTCTGCAAAATTCCTCTTGGGTACCCCAGGATTCTGTCACACGTCCCCACAGCAGGAGACTTTGAAAATAAACATCAAGGGCCTTTAGCTTCAATATCCCTTGGGGGGGCATACAGATTCATAAGCGGATAAGCTATGAGTGCTGTATCATGATGTATAGTATTTGAGCATATATCTGCTTATGTATAAATAGGTATTTCCTTAGAAATGATATTGTTATAATTAAGATTGTCTGTTTCTATTATATAATAATCTCATATTTCAAAATACATTTTGTCTCCTTATGATTCATGAACTTAATTTTTTTAACACTTGGTATGTGACATAGTTTCCTCTTTACCCACACATCCAACCAATACAAATAATATTGAGGATAATATCCTTATGATTCATAAAGAGGAATTTCATTTTATCCAAGAAAGTTTCAACTGTAATCTGTAACTAGGATGGTGATAGTGTCCTTTATGGACAGAAGTCAATTAAAAAAAATATGTAGGAATATTGATCCGCCCTTCAATGGTAAAATTTTATTATGACCATTATTATGGTCATAATAAATTATTATTTATTGTTTCTACTACGGTGTGTATAAATTATTATTTATACATTAATTATTGTTTCTACTACAGTGTGTATAAAGATGCTATATATAATGGGAGAAGATTTGGAAAATCCTAAGCTCTCTAAGGCTTTAATATTACCTGATTTGCCGAGTTCGTGAAAATAAATACAAATTTTCTGCTTTACTCTCTGACTTGTGTTAGCAACAAATGGATTATGTTAAGAAGTTGTATACAAAGTATGTATTCCTCGTTATATCCTAAAGTATAATTGTATATGTAAAATTTTATTGTAATTTATTTTTATCCTCTAACAAATGTGAATATTTATGTGGTTAATTTATTGCATTGAATAAGTAGCAGATAATTGTTACGGGTAGCTTAAGATCCAGATAGTCCCTTTCGGTATATTTGGACTATAAATGTTTTCCTACAATTACTGCTGCTGTAAAATTGAAATTGATTTTGTTTTTAAAATTAGATTTCTCTCCTTATAGTGTCTGTGATAATATGAAATACCAGTACTCTATGAACTCAACCGGACACTCAATTTAAATTTAAGATACAGGTGTAATTTTGTTGCTAGGAGTTGAAAAAAGCTAATAGGTAACATTAGTGTAGTCTCTCAACCGTATTATTTTTAATTTTGTGTAGTTCCTTTTTACAAACTTTCCTCACTTTATGGTCCTTAATAAATAAGGAATTGCAATATTTTGGAAGCTAAATGAATAAAAAGACCCCCATACATTGGATAAAGGCTTCGTGGGACTGAATTGATCTTGAAATGAGAAAAGGAACATAACACAGTCCTCAGTTTTACCATGGATTGTATTCCTGGGAAAATGGACTAAGTTCAAATGATGTGAGTGAATACTCATTTTTCTGAGAACCTTCATTTTAAAATAGTACCTGATTCAGTCTTTCAGTTATATCTTATGCTTCATCAAATAGTCAGTTAACAACACATGAAATACCTTTACACAAGTACAGCAATGACATGTGCCTTCTGATGTATTTTGCATGGCGCACTTTTCCTTTCTTTCATTTTACAGCATTGTTCCACCTGCATTTTCAATGTTCATTTCTTCTCTGTAGTTCCCCTCCAGTTCTAAAAGGGTTAAGATGTTTCATATGACATGGAAACACGTAAGTGAGGAAGTCAAAGCAAAGGGGAAGAACTGTCATCCGTCTCTTTAAAAAAAAATCTAAGGAGAAAGAACAACTTTACAAGGCTCATAGAATTTGAAAATGTTTTTCCAAGTATGTTACTATTATTTTACATCTAAGTAGTATACTTCCTGGATTGATCAGGGCAAATAGTTTACTTGTCCTGAGAATTAGCTGTCCCCCACCCCATCCTCTCTGTTAGCAATTCCCAATGCACTATGCAGCTTTTCACTTTCCTTTCCTCTTTAATGTTTTAGAACCGTTGTTTTATCCCTAGTATTGTGAAATCTCATGACGATGAGTCTTGGTCATGCTGGACGCTCAGTGCATGCCATTTGAGAAAAATTATATCATTTAATTATTTTCTATTTTTAAAAAGTTTTTGACAGCTTTATGGAGATATAATTCATATACTCTAAAATTCATCTATTTAAAGTGAACAATTGAAGTGTTTAGTATAATCACAGAGTTGTTTACTAACATAATCAATTTTAGAATATTGTCATCATACCCACAAGAAATCTGTACCCATGAGCAGTCACTCCCCATTTACCCCCAACCTTCAGCTCTTGCCAATCACTAATTACTTTCTGCCTTTATAGGTTTGCCTATTCTGGATATTTTCTAGCAATGGAATCATGCAGTTTGGGGTTATCGGTGATTGGCTTGTCAATTTGTACAAAGTTGCTGGCTAGGATTTTGATAGGGATTGCATGGAATCTGTACACTAATTTGGGGGATACCGCCATCATAGCAATATTAAGTCTTCCAATCCATGAACACGGGGTATATTTCCATTAAATATTTTATTTTTTTTTAAGGTTTTGTAAATAGAGTTATTTTCTGAATTTAATTTTTGGATTGTTCATTGCTAGGGTATAGAAAAGCAATTGATTTTTGTATTTTGATCCTGTATCCTGCAATGAGCTGAACTCATTTATTCTAATAGTTTTTATGTGGATATCCTTATCATTTCATAAAAACAGCTTTTGTCTCTCCATTTTCTGTGTTCTTTCTTTCTGGAATCCCTGCCTATCAGATATTGAATGTTTTTTGTTGTTGTTTATGTTTTTAGATTTTATTTATTTATTTGAGGGAAAGAGAAAAAGAGCGAGAAAGCGGGGGAGGAGCAGAGGGAAAGGGACATCAGGCTCTGTGTGCTGAGTGCGCAGCCCCAGGCAGGGCTCAACCCCATGACCCCAAGATCACATGACCTAAGCCCACATCAAGAGTTGGACACCCAACTGATCAAGCCACCTGTGTGCCCCAGATATTGAATTTCTTGAATGGATTCTCTGATGTTCTTACTCTGTGCTTACGTGCGCGCGCATGTGTGTGTGTCTTTTTGTTCCACGCTCTGGAGGATTTTGTTAGTTTTACCTCCCCACACTTCTTTTTTTTTGTTACGATTTTATTTATTTATTTGGCAGAGAGAGATACAGTGAGAGAGGGAACACAAGCAGGGGCAGAGGGAGAGGGAGAGGGACAAGCAGGCTTCCCGCCGGAGCAGGGAGCCCGATGCGGGGCTCCATCCCAGGACCCCGGGATCATGACTCGAGCCGAAGGCAGACGCTTAACGACTGAGCCACCCAGGTGCCCACCTCCCCACACTTCTATTAAAATGTTTATTTCTATCATAGTTTGAATATTCCAGAATCCTTTCTTGGTCTTTGTTCCTTTTTTATAACATTATGTTCTTGTTTTATGAATATAATCTATCTAATCTATCTATAATAATTATTATAGATCTTTGAATTCTCTAATACATCCCCAGTTTTTTTCCTTCCTCTTGGTCTGTTTTTGCTTGTTTGTTTTGGTTTCTCTTACTCTTGCTTGATTGACTTTACTCAGGAGGCTGTGCAGTCTCGATCAGACTATCTGTTTCCCATGTGTGCACAGAGCTTGGAGGTGCAGCGAGCCTGGATGGGCTGAACCTCTGTGGGCAGACAGTGCATAGGCTTGTTCCAGTTTGATGTGGGGCTAAGACTGGTGGAAGGGGTTAAACATCCTTGCTGATATGCTGGGACCTGGGCGGAACAGAGAGTGGAGTGTTTGGTTGCTTATCACTAGATACTTTGAGCCAGGTGGCTCCTTCCCCTCTTTCTCTTCTGCTTTGTCAGGCACCCCCCTGCCTCGCCAACAATAAACATGTGGTCCCCTGCCTGGGAGTGAGTGGGAGCATCCCCTCCGTGGACATGCTGGGAGTGGGCAGATAGGCCACATGTTAAACACATCAGTGCTCTTGATTTCCACCTCACAATGTAGCCTTGCTTTCTGAGTCTTCCTAGGGTTCTGTGCCTGGAATCAGCAGGTTCCAGTTAGATGATCACTGCCTTCCTGCGTCTGGGGCGCTCCATAACCATTCGTGACTCCTTTGTCGGCTTCCAGAATTCTCTTGTCTTAAGTTGTGTCTCTCCTCATTCCCTTTGTCCTTAAGCATTTGTGAATTAAACGGTGTTCTTTTTCAGCTTAATGTGAGGAAACAGAGGTGAAAGCATGTTTTGGATTATTCTTAATTCTTTATGCAGAAGCCCTGAAGTAATATTTTCACAAACATCATGTCTATAGAGTCTTCGGAGGAATCTTTGGGCCAGGGAACATTTTGAGGTATTCCTGGTGTTAATGTTTTGGACTCTCTATTTTCCTTTTTTAAATTTCCTCATAGCAAATAGAACCCTTACACTTCTCACTTGTGGCTTTCTCTTTTTGAAAACAGAAAGCCTTCAAGAGCCCTAGAGCTTTCACCTTCCCTGTACCAAGAACTCATCCATCCAAGTCTTGCCTACCTTTGAAATGGTGAATGCCGCTCTCAGTTACTTCCCTTTCCATACACTCTGTGCTCATAATGTTGCTTTACAGTATTGGTTCTTTGGCTTGAATGACCCCCCAAATGAAAATCAGTTCGGAATTTGCCATGTCATCCATCTTCCCACCTTTACCACGATTCTTGCCCAGTGCCCCTGAGCAGTATATCACACCTGTCGCTGGAGGGTTCCCTTTTCTTTCCTCTTTAGTGATGATTATGAGGTTTGTCTTCATCACCATATTTGAAACTTCAACATCTAAATGAGTTTCTCTTCAAAGTACTTACCTCGGTGAAAATGTTTTCAAAATCTTCAACAAGTCATCCCTGGAAGTCATGAAGTGTAATTCCAGATTTAAGTGGAATTCTCCCATCATTCAGACCTGGAGCCTGCCCTCCACGCTTGGTGCTCCTGGGTCACTGTTCACAGCTCCCACGGCTTCTGTAATTTGGAGCTGCCCCCCAATCCCTTGCCATTTAGAACACTTCGAAGGGAGTTAAAATTTCTGCCTGTGCCATGAGTCCCGGAGAGAAGAGATGTGCTGTGCATGCAAAGTGTGAGCTCCAGGGTCCTATTTTCATCTCATTGATGGAACCACCACGAGCAAGTTCATACCCCACCTTCAAGTCACATGGCTAAGTCTGTCTTTATTACATAGAGGAGGTGCACACCCTCACAACTCCTCGACACCAGGCATTAGAACCCTTGGGATTGCTCTTTCTAATTCATGCACTCACCTTTAGCCCTTACACTAGGCAAAGCGGACAAAGATACTGTTTAAAGAGTAGGTAGGTCTCGTCCTCAATTCCCATTCTCCCATATCTTTTCTTTTTAAAAATCTTTTGCGTCTATATCCTGCAGTGACATCTTAGATTCATTTGCCTCCTGCAAGATGTCCCCTCCTCCACCAGCTGTGTTTCATTCTGCCTGTTGTTGGTTCTACCCGTCTCCCATTCTGCCTACTCCCTCTCCTACCTGTCCACCTGCCTAGTACCCTGGGAGCCCAAGCAGCTTTAACACTTGAACACTGAGGGTGGTTCTAGGAGTTTCAGAGGCAAAAGCAGCCCAGGGCTCGAGGAGCAATGCAGAGCAGTAACCACATCTGCCTGGACAGGGTGGTCCATGGATGCGATTTTTGATGATAGGGGAGCCGGAAACACAGAACTCAGGGACAGGGAGAGTTGGTCCCTGCTGCCAGATGACATCTTTTTTCTCTCAGGACCATCTTCTAAAATATTAATATATTTTTAGTTTATAAAAATAATCTAGTTTTGTCCTCAAACCCCTGATGACTGTGTTTTTTCTTCTTTCTTTTCCTTGTTCCTTCTTTATGTTTATTTTCTTTTTTCTGCTATATCCTTTATATTGCTGAACTATGGATATGTAATTATCTCCATGTTTGTTCCTCAAGCATTTTCTCATGTTATTAAAATAGTTCAGATTTGCATAGTTAATGTTTTATGTTTTAGTGGTTGCATAATATTTCATGATCACACTCTGGGAGGGTTGCCTGATGTAGCAAACAGCAATACAGGGTACCTGGTTCAACCTGAGCTTCAGCTAAACGATAAATGGATGCGTTTGTGTATGGATGTCCCATGTAATATTTTCCATTGCAATATTTGGGACATATTTTTGTTGTTGTTCATCTGAGATTCTGATTGAACTGGGCATCCTGTATTTTATCCCGCAATCCTATAAAACGTCGTATTCTTTAACACAGTCGCTTATTGTTCAACACAATGCAGATGTTTTCAGCAATGCGACGGACATCTTTAGGCATAAAATTTCATATTTTGAATTAACTTCCTTAGGTGGATTGTTAGCCATAGAATTACCAAGGAGATGAGTATTTTTTCCAAGACTTTTCAAAGCTATTGCCAAATCGCTTTTTAAAAAGGTTATAGCAATTTATGCTCCCACCAGCAGCGTGTGAGAGTGCTCATCCCCTGTCCCCTTGCTAACATTATCCTCACTTAAATACTCCTTTGCTATTTTGGCAGGCAAATAATGACATACCATTTTCATCTGTGATTACTAATGAAGTTCGCATTTTTTTTGTTTATTAGGCATTTTGTGTCTTGATTTTTAAGTTTCCTGCAACTGTATCCTGACTTCTCTGCCCCTGCTTTGCATTGCTTTGAACTCTGAGGAATATGATGTTTATTTATTTCCTTGTTTTTCCTCTGGCACTGTGCTCAGCCTGGTCCCCATGCTCAGGATTCAGGCATGTTCTGCACAGTTACCACCAGCCTACCTGCCAACCCACCCATTGTTCAAAAGCAAAAGCTTCCTAGGACTTCTAAATGCATTTCAAATAAATCAGTTAAAAAGCATAGCAGAGTAATTTTCTTTAGAGCCTGCAGAATGAAAGTTTTCACAGTTCTCCCCCATCGCTGCTTCTTGTGTATGGACTGGGTTCAAATACAGCTTCTGTAATGACCCACTGTGTCTGCCCCCAGAACCAGAACCACCCCCCCCCAGTGTGCTGTACAGAGGAGTTCTGCTCGGTTCGTGGGAGCAATAAAGCTTCATGGTCACCGCATCGCTTCCCTCTGGAAATACGGGCATCCCATGCATGGGGCTCCATTCCAAAGGGAAGGGGGAGCATTGCTATGGATTTCAACAGGCATGTTACCCCATTCCTATTGGGGTCCAAAGCTTCAGTGTAGTAAAGAGTAGTAAAATAGCAAGATTTGCTTCCTCTAAGAAAGAAAGTCTCAACAACACACATGTTCTTGAACATTTCTGTAGGTGAAGTGAATAGCGCATTTGCACTCCCTGGCCTTTTGACCTCTAACTCAAGGTGGTGCCCTGCCTCTGTCTCCTTCCCTGGGAGTCCTCCTGATTAGTCCTCCTCACTGTAAAATAAGAGGCCGCTGGCTTGCCTTCTCTGTGACATTCTCATCCCATGCGATGTCTTCCCGACTGGCCATTTGCATGGTCCTAGGACTGGCTTTATGGAGATTGCTACGTTCTCCTGACTTCTTCATTTTCTGCATCATGCCAGCTAGCCCAGCCTTGTTGCATGAAGTTTGCAGCATTATGTGGCAATCTCCTCCCTAAATTGAGTATCTCCATATCGCCTGTTTGAGTATCTGCCCTGATTCCTGTTGGGCTGCGTTTTCTCATCCGTGCCACTCAGTGCTCCCGCTCTTGGCATTCTCAAACCTGCTCTGGGGTCTTGCTTTTCTTTCTTTCGACTTGATATTTAAGCACCTAAATATACTGCATCTAGTTACACATAGCCAGCTTTGGGATTTTGGCGATTCTAATGTGGAAGCCCCCATTTTTAAACTGTTCTGACCTGCTGAAAATTAACTTGAGCCACTGCCAGGTGTGTCTTGGCCGATACAGGCCTCTTCTTGCTCCAGAAAACTCCTGCTCTCCTGAGGAGCCCCGGCCACAGAAGGCTACCTCAGGGAGGAGACTGGGGCGCCATCTGTGGTGGCCTTTTCTCAACTTCCTGCAACTTTCTCTGAAGCCTGCAGGAAATGAGTCTCCACCTCCCGTTGGCCATCAGCAGCGGCCTCAGATTTCTCAGAAAAAAGAATTAAAATGCACATCTGGACAAGGGGAAAGACATTAGCTCAGCTACTAGGCGCCCACCTTGCAGCCCTGCGTTCACTCCCAGTTTTTGTGGCTTACTCATTGAGGGGAAGCACTAAGCCTCTGCCTCATGGCCTGTAAAATGGGATAAGAAGAGAATCAGTGGTGGGGTTGAATGGGGCCTCAGCACTGCACTCCACCCATGGTGGTCGATCAACATGTAGTATTACGAAGACCCTCATCCGAAAGCTTGCATCTCATCAAGAGTAGAGATACAAAGGCAGCTTCTTCTGAGCTCCTGGGGATGCCAGATACTTACATATTTCAGAAGTTCATATTCATAGACATTGTACCATTTTACAAATCATTCCTTCAGCGGAAAACCAGCATTCTTTAACTCTTCCTCCGAATACCAACTTGGAATCCAAATCTGGGCAATTATCATCATTCACAAATAATCTACATTTCTGTGCAGACGGAATGTACCATATTGTCATTCTTGTATTTGCTCAATCTGCATAATGCACCCTTTGAGGACTCATTTGGAAGCACACATGTATACTAGAGAAATCAAATGGATTGGGAGAAATATTGGACTGTGACGTTTTGCTGTCAAGTGTGTGTTCCAGATGAATGCAGAGGCCATGGAGGTATCAAATACTCTGCTTGAAAGAGTGGGGTCCATAACCGTATGCGATTTGGGAACACACTGAAGAGGGTAAAATTGGGGATATGTCTGAACGGATGTCTCATCCTGTAATTGGACTGGACTTGTACTGATTTAATGGGAGAAAATATATGTCCTGTGTTTCTTAAAATGTCATTAATTTAGGGGAAAATACAGAAAAGCAAGGATGGCTTTTAAGATGTCCTTCACAGAAGGGATAAATTGAGGACAGCGGCAACAGGACCACTTGACTCTCCGCCCACCCAGCAAGCTCACTCCCCTTCAGTGCGCGCGAGCGCACACACACCTGCGTGGACACGTGCCCGTGCATACCCCCAGCTGCACACATCCTGGCTGCCTCTTCATTAGCTGCTTTGGCCTGTTGTTTTTTCCATGTCTTGATTCTGTTGGTTGGTTTCTGTTTTCCCTCCTCCTCTTCGTTTTCTCCCTGCTCTGTCTGCTAGAGAAACCCTTCTCTCGCCCACTTTACATTCTGATGAGCCTGCATGCCTCCTCACATTCTTCTTGTGGAAAAGAATTGGACCATAACTCATTGTGGAATCGGTGGTGATTGCCTCCAAATTGGCCAAGGGGTACACGGGCAGATTTTTTTTTCTTTAAAGATTTTATTTATTTATTTATTTGAGAGAGAGAGGGAGAGAGAGAGAGCACATGAGAGGGGGGAGGGTCAGAGGGAGAAGCAGACTCTCTGCCGAGCAGGGAGCCCGATGCGGGACCCGATGCCGGGACTTCAGGATCATGACCTGAGCCGATGGCAGTCGCTCAACCAACTGAGCCACCCAGGCGCCCCACACGGGCAGATTTTGAGAAATAAAAGGCCTCTCTTTGCCATGGCCCAAGAAGAAGGGCTGCAGACACATTTCGCCTGGTAATAAGAGCAGCAACTTTCCATGGAGCACAAAGCAAGAGTGTCAGTGGTTTCAATCCTGTCTTTAATTTTTGCGTATTTAATGCAAAAATATTTAGAGCTTGTTTTTTTTCAGCCTAGACAACCATGTGTCAGGAAGCATTTAATGCAGTTAGAGAGAAGGAGGTATAGCAAAGCCTAAGATCGTGAGGTCGGGAGGACCGGTCCTCTTATGCTGGCCAGCCAGGGGCCCGGAATTCGGGGGCCCCCCCCTGCCCACGCCCCATTGCTTCTCCTTGGCCCTTTCCACGACAGACTGTTAGTTGATACCAATGTTTCCTGAGTGGTGTTCTCTCCCCATCTAATTGTTTCTTTTGATTCCTCTACAGGGAAACTTTGTGGCTTGTATGACAGCTATTTTACGACAAATGGAAGATTATCATTACGCCCATTTGATCAAGACTTTCGGAAAAATGAGGACTGATGTTGTGGTGAGTGTAAGAAGTTACACTTTTTCATAGCGTAGCCCTTTTCATATGACCCTTTTCATATGACCGTGTTTAGGGGCCAGCATTTTAGGCAAAACACTGGTGTTAGTATTTCCATTTTAAGTATGATTTTGAATGGGAATTTGGCTCCAATTGGTTTGAGAAACCACGTGGCAAGGGAAGCCATGTTTCTAAGAAGATGAGGGTCCCGACACATGGACTTGTTCCCAACGCTGAACTGGGCAGTGACTCAGCGTGTCAGCCAAGAAAGAGCTTCCTTACGCTCTGGGATCGCTGGAGATGTGGAGACCCTACCCATGGAGTGTCTTCTAGTAACTCCTGTTCACTTATTGATTGGCTTCTCAATAGCAGAAGCCAGAGAGTCTTTTCAGCTTTAAATTATACTCTAGTATTAATTAGCTCTAATCATGGGAGCTCATCAGCATTTCTCCAAATAATTCTCCAGTCATCCTCAGTACAACTATGATACAGCTTAATTAGGAGAAGCATAATAGAGGGGAAGTTAGTGCTTAGGAACCACCTCCCTAACGACCTGAAATCCCATGGCCAGACGGCAGATGTCGTCTGTAAAGCTGTTGACCTAAACCCTGGGGTCTAGTAACACAGATTTCATTTCTGAGACCCTTAGATTCCTATAGGATCCAGCAAATGCTACTAGTGTTTCCAGAACATCATTATATCTACCTTATTAAGGGAGGGGAAGAAGAATGCATTTAATGATTATTTTGCAAAGGATTATTTCTAATAAAAGGTGTCCTTATTAATTGTTGCCACTCTGAGCGTGTGTGTGTGTGTGTGTGTGTGTATTTAAATTTCTAAGGAGACAAAAATGGGTCTACCCTTAATATCATAGCAGTTTTCCTTAAATTTCTAAGGAGACAAAAATGGGTCTACACCTTAATATCATAGCAGTTTTTCTTAAATGAAAGTGAAGGAACAAGAATGTATACGTGTTTGTGTCTCTGGGTGTTTAGTTCTTTTCAAAAATCTGGACTTGCAGCTTAAAGGAGGGGTTGCTCAGGTATATGATCTGCATTACACTGTATCCTATCATCCCTCAGCAGTTACAGCGCAGTGAAATCACATTTGATATGTGGAACGTTGCATGCAACCAGTGAAATCTTAACTGTATCCCTCAGCCCTGTTTGGGTCAGTGGAAGGGGAGTTGTAGCTGAACTTATATGAACAATTTCCTAGATGGCATTCCAGGCTGAATAATGCAGTTTTCAAAATGAGAAGCATTACCCATCCTGAATACTTAGGGCTCCAGTTAATCATTTACTCTTTATCGGAATAGTCCTATAATCCAAATCCACACATGCACACCGTGAAAAATATTTCATCTGAACTATTAAGAGGTCCCGTTGGTGGGGAAGCTTTAGTGCCTTATGAAACGTGGTTCTACAGCATGATTTTTAAAAATGACTATAATTTGCTGAATTCCAAGTGTGTGCCCTCTCTCCTTGCTTGGCACAGATGATCAGATACTTACTCCATGTTGTGGTCCTGATTTCCCAAGGGATTTTTTCTTTAGACACAGCAGTTCAGAAGATCAATTATTTGTAGACGATTTGATCTCCATTATAAAATGGCATCTGTGGTTTGGATATCATGAGTTCATATTGCAAGGATTGTAGACCTTTTTTATTGTTGTTAATCTGTCAGAACCTTTGTAAAATGTGTTCCTATCCATTAACTGTACATAGAAAGTATTTGACTATTTTTCTACTCTGACAAGCACTCACAAAAATGAGAGATCATTTTGTGTTAAATAATTGAAAGTTAGTTAGTACTGCGATATGAAAATGGCCCAGCCCATTTTCTCGGGACTACGTCCTTGTAACAAGCGCTGTTTCAGGTTTTTAAATTCAGCGCTTGTTTGGTTGGATGAGCGATTCCCATAGAAAACCACAGTTACTGTCAATGCCAAAGTCATACGCCTCAGTTCTGTTACTTTTACGGTCTCTCAAATGGCCCCTTGGACCCCGGGCCAGGGAGAGGAGGGAGCACAGCGTAAGGCAGAATGATCCAAAAAAGAAAAAGAATGGACATGTATGGTTCCAGGCTCTCAGGACAGAGCACGCCTCAGGGTGACCTGCTGCATCCTCAGTGGGAGGAGGAGCCTAGTGCTGAACACCTCTATTTCTTGTGACCATTTCCTTGTAAATGAAGCCACAGCGAAGGTACTGTCCCTGGATGATGAGTCTGGGGAGTGCAGAATCCTTTCTCAGTGAAGTCACTCAGTAATTACTTACTGAGCATCAGCTTTATCGTCGCACAGTGGAGGACGCAGTGGGCAAAGCAGACAGGCCTGCTCTCGTGCCCCTGTAGTCTGGTGGAGAACATCACAGTTAATCAGGGAGTCCTTCCAACCAACCCCCATTGCCCATGTTGCAAAGGAATGGTCCTCATAAAGTAGCCAGACTGGACTGAGTCAGCTGGTGAGAAAGCCTTTGCGGAGGAAAGGATTGTGGGATATTGAGGAATAGAAGGAAGAGCCATGCAGGTAGGAGGTGGGGTGTCATGGACAGGTGGCTGTGCAGGGGGTGGGGGGTGGGAGGGGCAGCGAGAGGACCAAGGATGGGATGAGCCTGGACAGGGCCGTCACACCACACAGGACCCCGTACGCCATGCTGAGAAACTGTGTTCTTCGCTTGTTTGTTTTCAGCTTTTTACACCATTTGTTTGCTCCTCCTTGTTTTAAAATTATTTTTTCCAGCATTTGTTTTTTTGAGTGAACTTTTTGAGATAATTGTGGTCACATGTGGCTGTACAAAGTAATACCATATCCAGTTTCCCCAGGGGAAACGTCTTGCGGAACTATAGCGCTGGATCCAAACCGAATGCTGACATCGCTATGGTCCATGGATCTCATGTGCATTCCCCCAATTTTACTTGTACTCCTTCCCCTATTTGTCATGAAAAACTTCAACTGTACAGAGAACCTGAAAGAACAGTACGCTGGAAACTACGATTCCTAACACCCAAATCCACCAATTGCGAGCACTTCGGCATACCTGCCTCCTCTGTATCTCTCTTTTTCACTCACTGTGCAGCCAAATCCCCTAAGTGTGTGAGAAACATGCCTCTCCCTTAGTGGTTCAGCAAACCTCTCTCAAGAATTAAGACCTTCCCCAATGGCCTCATTGCCTTTGCAGAACATAACACACATAATCATCCATACTCAGATTTTCTCAATTCTTCCCAGTCTTTCTTGTCTTTCATGAGGGTCTTCCTCAAATCAGGATCCAGTCCAGATTCACTCATTGAGTTTGGTTGTGTCTCCACAACCAAATCTGTTTTTTCTAGGACAAGTCCCTCACCCTGTCTTGTCTTTCTTCGTGCTGCTTTCTAATGGCTTTCGGCGTGTTCCTCTATTCCTCCGTATGTCCTACAAACTGGAAGCTTGGCCTAATGTTCAAGCTCATCCTTTCGTCAGGAGAGCTTCAGGGCCGGTGTTAAGTGCTCCCTGTTTTGCCCACTGGGAGGGTGGGAATGCTGAGCTGACAGTTTGGTAGCTTGTTTGAGAGCGGCTACCAGCCTGATCTCCCCATTGTGAAGATACGTACCCCTTCACAATTGTCATGTGATCTTTGGCTCATGCTTTGGTATCCACAAAACGTTGGCCAGTGTCCAATCCCCTGACCATTCTTCTCTGATGGCTTTAGTATCTATTGAGGGTCCTTGTCTGAAACACTTTCTCCTTTGGCATAGCAGGATTTCCTTCAGATCGTCGAGACACTTTGTCTTTAATCTACGAACATTGGGAAGCCCCTGGGGTTTTGGGTTAAATGGGAGGTTGTGAAGTGTTGGTGCCTTGGCCAGATTTGCAGTTTGAAAAGGCATTCTGGGTCAAGGGTAGGGGTCAAAAGGGACAAGAGTGGACATGGGCAGACAGGCCAGGATTCCCCTCAACAGTCCAGGTGAGAGAGGATGACCATTTATTTAGGTGGGTAGGGATGGGGATGGACAGAAGCAGATGGATTCACGACAAGAAGATTGTGCCTATGGATTGATGGCTATTGTTAGAGCTGCCCACTTATTATATGGGGCATCTTGTGAATAATCAAACTGAAAAATACAGCAGGAATGGATTGGTGCTGAAAGAGGAAATTTTCACAGAAGATCTTCTGTTAGTCCTCTGTGTCCCCTTGTTGACTTGGAGATACCAGTGTAATAGTCTGCTGAGTCTCATCGACCATGGTGAGGACCATCTCCATGGCTAGTAAATTATGCAGACGGACAAGGACGCCTTACAAAACCTCATCCTGCACAATATGCAGCGTTTTGTCTGATCAGCAAAGTACCAAAATTTAACAGCTGAGCCATACTAATGAAGTATGGGACTGTGTTTCCTAGAAAAAAAAAAAAAAATAAGGGAGTTGGGAAAATATGCTTCTCTTCCAGAATAATAAAACCCAGACCCTGTATCTCAATTATTAGGCTTTGAGGAGTGATCAGCAAGAAAGGCAGCAATTTCATGCAAATAGAGATGTGGCTAAATTATGGCACTCAGCCGGCCAAATATGCAACCTGGTCATTAAAATGTGAAACTCTTGACAAAGTGGGAAAACTTAAGTGGAGAAATATGAATTGCAGTTATTAGCCTTGGGGAGGGACACCCCCCCGTTCATCATGTCTGGGGGCTCCCGGAGTGCTCCTGCCCTGCGTGAACTCGGGCTTGGCGGTCAGAGCTGGTGTGAGCAGAGTCTGGAGGACATGGGGCTGACTTTACTCTCTTGAAGAGGCCCAGGTCCTGATCTTCTCTTTGACTGGGGGCCTCTGCTGTAGAACGGGGATCACGGTTGCTCCCTGAGTTTTTATTCATGGTAGGGGGCACACAGTAGGCATGACTTGCCAGAACCCGGCATGGCTAGTCAGGTTGCAAAGAAAGTATTTAAGGTGGCCCATCAGCTTACTGATGCTATCAAATTTAGCTGCTGCCTTTTTGCGAGAAGCACCTGTTTACGACTTTGCTGAGAGTTGCTTTCTTGGCTGCTTAAATTCTGTATCCCACCTTGGGTTTCACAGCCGTTGCACCTAATTATGATTCCGTAGATTAAATAAATGAGAAATAACCACTCATTTGGCAATCTCTGACCATGGCCTCATTTTTCTAAGTGAATCCTCTGTGGCTTTTCCCCTGCCCACCCCACAACTGGAGGGAGCATGCAGACTCCCGGGGAGGTGTGCTTTTCAGGGTAACCGCTAGTTTTGTTCTGCTCAGCTCAGAACAAGGGCCAAGCCGACAGGTTCAAGAAATTCTTCAAATTCTGACAGGCACAGGGTGGAGCCCCTAGGAAATGGGTACCCCTTCCTGATGCCACGAGCAGTCTTAGCAGCATGGAAGGAGCACAGGACGGCAGGGAATGACCCATGACGTGCAGAGGATCATGCCCAAGGTTGGCATAAGCATAACTGCATAGCTTGTGGGGTCGTCGCTGCCGTCTAAAAGCGGTCACATGACCGCGTGCTCCGATGGTTATGATGAACAGAGCTGGTGCAGATGCTCAGGAGTTCCCGCTTGAGCCTTTTATTTGTAAATTACATAAGAAAATGGAATGGATGTTATTACGCCATATTCAACCTGCTATGCCCTGTTCCTAATGAAAAATAAGTTTAGAGTATATCCTGCATGTTCTGTTTGCAAAATGTATGTTTTCCTATAAGCAGAAAGAATGCCTATTTGTAACCTGGAGATCTCCTCTTTATGACTATGACAGAGACCCGCCCAGGTCCTGTTCCGGAATATATCCCTGAAAAAGTTATCACAGGCAGAAGGTGCTCTGGCAAACAGAAAGAAAAAAGCTCCTGTAAAATACATCTTCATTACTTTTTAGAATGTTTTCATTCCGCTAAAAAAAATGAGGTCATTTATACTGTAATTATTCAAGAGGGGAGTGGTTTTCTCCTTTTTCTTGGTGGGCTGTTGCAATGTTCTGTTTCGTTTTTGTTTTTTATTTCAGGATTTTCTGATGGAAACATTCATCATGTTTAAGAACCTCATTGGGAAGAACGTCTACCCTTTCGACTGGGTGATAATGAACATGATGCAGAATAAGTGAGTATAGGGAGAAAAGCTCCCACCTTTTACAAGGTGTCTAATTCATGTCTGCTGGGAACAGTGGTGTTGCCTGGATACCATGGGGGCTCTCCTACAAAGAACACATCCTGCCATTCTGTGATGCAAACAGTTGTTTGGAGAAACAGACCTGGAGATTGGGTGATTTCCTTATGCCAGCGCGGGGCTCTGCCTCCTGGAGAAACACCGAGCTGAGCCCTAGCTCCCCTTAGCCTTGGTCTGGGACAGCCTCTGTCAAGGGCACGGTTTGCCATCAATTTGCCGTCTCATTTTAACCACATGTTTTTATTAGCCCAAGTGATTCTCACTCTGTCTCAGTTTTTGAAAGGTATTTGCATTTCTCCTATTTCAGCTTTAAAAAGTGAGCATTTTCTTCGTACTTATTAAATATTAATCTTGTGCCTTGTTTATCATTTCCCTGTGAAGGCTATTGGTTAACTTTCCAGCACTTGTGTTCTATAATTTCGGTAAGCACCAACAACGATCATTGGGTTCTCAATCGCATGTGATTCCTGGAAAAATTCCCCTTGACCTCCTTTTTTTCCCTCTCCTTCCTTATTGCATTTTTTATGGAGATAATTGTAGATTCATAGGCATTGCGGTTATAGAAAGAAATACAGAGAGATCTGTATACACTTTACCCAAGTTCCCTTAGTGATAACATTTTGCAAAAGTAGAGCTCCATGTTGCAGCCAGGGGCTCGGTGTCAGTAGGATTCATGGGGGTTACACAGATCTTCCTGCTGTGTTTGTGCTTGGCCATGGCACCTCTTCTTGAATCCACCAACACAAGGGTCCCTCTTGTTGTCCATGTATAACACCTCCTCCTCGCCCCTACACCTCTACCCTCGAGAAACCCGGGCAACCATTAATTTTTCCTCCACTTCTAAAATTTTGTCATCTCAAATGTGATGTATAAGTGGAATTATACCGAATGTAACATTTCAGGATTGGCTTTTTTCACTCTGCTTCATTCCCTGGAGATTCATTCAGGTTGCTGGGTGCATCGCTAGTTTGTTCCTTTTGATTGCTGAGAGGCGTTCCATGGTATGGATGTGCTACGGATGGTTTAACCATTCACCTGCCGAAGGACATCTGGGCTCTTTCCACTTTGGGGCTATTATGAATAAAGCTGCCACGAACATTTGCATACAGAGTTTTGTGTGAACATAAGTTCATTTCTCTGGCATAAATGCCCTGGGGTAGAATTCTAGGGTTGTATGCTCGCTCCACGTTTAGGTTTATAGAAACTGCCTGACTACGGCTGTATCGTTTTACATTCTCACCTGCAGTGTGAGAGTGATCCTGTTATTCCGCATCCATGGCAGCATTTGCCATGGTCACTATTTTTCATTTTAGCCCTGGTGGTAGAGGTGTTGTGTGTCTCACTGTGGTCTTGGTTTGCATTTTCCCTGATGCAGCAAACGATGACTTGCCATGTCATTAAAGAAATCATAGTCCTGGTCACAGTGCTGACCAGAACGAAAGGCAGGCCCTGGTGCAGGGTGCGGACTCTGTTCTCTACCTTGTGACACCACATGTGAACTTGACCTGCATCTTTCTGACAGAGTGGCCGCTGCGGCCTGGCACCCAGCCTGTCCATTCCACACACTGGGGGGGGGGACTGCTCCTTCAAAGGTCAGATGTGATTCACACCTCCAAGTGGTTTGACTCTGTGCCTCTGATCCCAGGGGTCCCAAGGAACGTACAGCCACAACCTGTTGATTTATGCTATATTATGATGAGTGAGAGTCTGTTTTCAGTTTTGACATGATGATCGCCTTATTCCTTCTTCCTTCTATTCCATCATCGGCCTCCGCTACCAACCCTGATGTGTCTGAGCATCACCCCAGACCCACATGTGGGTGAAAGCCACGTGGCCTTTGGTTCAAAGTGTGGAGCACTGTGCTCAGGGTCCCCTTCTCTGGACATTCTGTCCAGCTTCTCCCAAAGTGTTCTATTGTTTCTTCAGTGAGAAGGTGGCTTGACCTGTGGTCTCCCGAATTGCGTGTTCCCTGCACGTCAAGCCAGCCTTGTCCCTGTGTCCCGGCTCACTAGTGCATGTCTGCAGGGCCTCGCCGTGTTACCGAGACACAGGTGTGTGGTGGCATCTGGGACCCAAGCCTTTGCATCTCGCCACAGGGAGGAGAATTCTTGTTTGGGGGGCAGGGAACCTCTACGAGGGAGAAGCCACATCCACTGTGTCCTCATTGCAGGCACTAGGATGGCCACTTCTGAGGATGAAGTCTGGTGTCGGTGATAATAGAATTCAGGTCTGAAGCAGGGAGTCCATCCTGTTCTCTTGTTTGGAGGCTGCAGCTCCAAGCGCCAGCTTGCTGAGGGACACACTGTGAATATAAACTCCCTGTGGTCTATGTCGTACATAAAATGTGGTACAGACGTGTCTCAGCTAAAGTCCTAGTGCTCTGGGGCCGAGCCATCCAGCCGATACTGCTTTCCTCTGCAAGAGCTTTTCGAGGCTGCGTGGTGTGTGTGGGTGTGTGTGTGTGTGTGTGTGTGAGACGTGTGTACGCGTCCATGCGCGTGGGGGAGTGTTGGCACCAAGTGAAGGCACTTGGATTTGCGGAGATTCTGGCTGTGCGTTAAAGAGGATATCATTTATTGCTGAAATTATAATAGAGTCCTGCTGTAAACTTCTAGAAGAACAAAAGCTCACTATCAGTGTAATAAAATAATTTCCTATAGAAATTACATAGATACCATATAGCATTGTCTCTGTGCTGTTACCCGTTTTTTTTTTTAAAATCTATTAACTTCATTGCTCAATACTTTACGTGTCGCCAGACTTCCATGCTCTTCCTCTTCCTGGCATGTGTCGGAGACCTCCTTGCTTCCATAGGATAAGCAGTGATTCGCAGAAGCTTCCAGGAGCCTGTATTTTAGTTTTAATGGCACAGCTGGACATGCAGTTTTACCATCCACAGCTTCGAAATCGACAGACTCAGCCCCTGTGGTCTCTTAAATATTTGTGTGCTTGTTCTTCTTTGTGTCTGCAAGTGTACCATCCTTCAGTACGTGGGGCTTGTCCAGTGTACCGTCCTTCAGTACGTGGGGCTTGTCCAGTGTAATTAAAGATGGCGCCTGTCAGTTCTAGAGCAACCACTTGTAAATCAGGAGTCAAAGTTAGAGGATCCAGTGAATGTCACCAGGACAGGAGTTACTTGGATGCTGTGTTCAGGGTAGTAACTGAACGGTGATGGCCTGACATAGCTCTGCTCTTGGATATGGTGGTGCCAGATGGTAAGATGACATTTAAGATGAGCACAGTTCACATCGCATAGAAGTGTGCTTGCATGTTACCTTCCAGAAGTGCTTTATAATCTTCCCCGAGGGAAGCAAAGGCTAAGTCTTCATGTAAGATCTGATCTGTATTGGAAGCAGAGACCTTCTCTGTTAGCCTTTAAGTGCTAGTACCCATCCTTGAACTCCTAGGAGCCAACTTTCTCAGATTTATGCTTCGTGGTGTGCGCAGCAGAGTCTAACACTGAAGACTTATACGGTGGCTGTTACAGAGTTCTCTTTGCTTGTTGGCAGAAGTGTGACCACTTGGTTGCGTTTCTGTGTCTTTCTTCTAGTCTTAGCACTTGAATTCATCCCAGTAGTGTGTTTGTACACTAAAAATCCCAGACTAGAATTTTAAGGCATAGGCGTGATCTGGGAGGCCATGAGTCTACTCATTGGTTTGACTGAATTCCTTTTTCACCTTGAAGAAAGCTTTTGTTAACTGCCATAATTTCACTCAAGAAAGGCACTTCTACAATGTACGTTGGGTGAAGAAAAAGGGCAGTACGGAGTTTAATTTTCGGATTTTTAAGATTAGACTTTCTAACTCATACTGTGTATAACATGGACCAAAACCCTTCCTACATTTGTCAATCATTTCGTCTTGCAACAGAATTTTAAAAAAATTCAGCTACCCCGATTTGGATTCTCACTAGGCTTTGTTGCTTGTGTCCCTCTCTCTGGATAAAAAAATAAATGAAACCAACATTTTTACTTCCTCAGATCACTCAAAGCTTGCAACAGTGATTATCCATCATTTTTAAGTGTTCCTCCGTATTAGCGCAGATTTGGTATCTGGTGCTTTTTGCTTTCTTACATGTTAAGTTGGGGCCTATTTATGATTTGTGATTTATATCCTACACACTTTCTTATAGGACTTGGTCTGTTTTACACGTAAGGATTCGTAGACCCTGAATATAAAATAGAAGATGGAAAACCATAGAGAAAACACGAAACTCTCTAGAAGCCGAGAGACTCAAAACTGCCTAGAAGACAAAGCAAAAAGGAAAATATAATGGGTTGCAAAATTTTCACTGGATGATAAAAAAGTTCCTTGCCATTTGTCAGCGGAGACTGACAATTTATGATGTAGATTCTTAAATGACACATGGGGCAAGAGGATATCACAGTTAAGGAATCAGACGAGAACTCAAAATTCTGCCCACAGAAAATGGAAGAGATTCTCATTTCAATTTTGAAATGCTTAGGATCTTGCCAGTTGGCATATATTGGCCATAACAGAGCCCGGTCATAATTGGACCTGTCTGAAAGACTAGCTTATCAAATACAGCAGATTTTGTTGACTTGCCAAATAAAGTCTTGTCTCGTTGTTGACCATTTAAAAGTTGAAGACCATCAGTCAGAAATGATGGCCTGGTTTTATTTTATCTGGAATCAAGTTAATCTTATATTTGTCTTTAGAAACCCTGAAGATGTGTCTCTATTCAAAATTTGTGAGATCATCATTGCTACTTATTTCATGGGTCTAGGTCATGGTTTTGATCATGGCCATGTGGGGACTGTCCCAGGACCATCCAGGCCGATGTTTGTACCATCTGCATTTTTGATCACCTTTCTTTTGGCTACAGTGTTGGTGCATTTGAATGTGGCCTCTTCCGTTCCTCCTTTTCTCCCCTGTGATTCAGGCATCTTGTGACCAGGATGTGTTTGCCTCAGTCCATTAATACAGCGCATTATGTTTCCACTAACCTAACGTGCACGGTGCATATTCACATACTGATAATCACATGTTGTTCCTTGCATGCGGTAAATTTCCCATGCATAGTTTTATAACGTAGCCATTTCTCTCCTTTTCAATAGAGAGCACATTTCCCCCACTCAGAAGCAGTATCCATCAGATGTCCAAGATGGCAAGCTCATGGATGTTTCTGCCAAGATTAATTTGGCGTGTAATCAGGACAAGAAAGGGCCTTAAGCCTTAAAAAGGTACTCTGACTTTGAGATGCCAGGCTTCTTAAGGGTAAATCATGATAATACTCAGAAAGCAAATTTGCAGGGTAGGCTGTTTGCAGGGACAGCGCCATTTGGTTCCAGTGTTGTGGAAGAATTTTTGTCCTTGCTAGCACTATGCATTGGGCTCAGAGCAGAGAAAATGTGCCATTTGTCTTATGGCGAAAGAAAGAGAGGCGGGGGGGTCCCGGCTCACTGGCAACCTGCCTCAGGGTCTATGATACCAGGTAGCTGAAAATGGTGGCGTCTGGGAGGACTGTGTTTTCCTGTTCAACTTCCTCCTCCAGAAAAACCTCTCCCATGGAAGGGCACGCAGCTAAAATCTGTGCAAGTTGAAAGCACAAATAGAAAGCATTTTGGGCTCAAGGGACTCTTGGATTATTTCTTCTTGACATCTTTTTTCTTTCCTTTGAAGCCTGGGGTTTTAGTTGATGTTGTTACTTTTAATTTACTTTTTCAACTTACTGGTTTCCTATAGAGGTTTTGCATATCCAATGGCTTGAAGATTTTAAGCATACCTAAGAATCATTTTTCCCTTTGAAACTGTATACAGCGGCTGTTGACATAAACACTGTCACAACACGACTTGCTGAGGACCACAGGAAAAAAAAATATTGTTTTTCAGGGAAGAAATAGGACTTCAAAGTCAGTATAATGAAAACATTCTGGGATGAAAATTTCCCCAGAGCCCAGTGTGCCCACGTTTTACCCAGCCCACACACTTAATAATATCCATCTTTGAACCTTTTTGCTCTCCAAAGAAATTGGCCTAACCTGAGATGTTTTGCTGCTCAGACCCCAGTCTGCAGACACTGAGGCACACACCTGCATCCTTGGTTGGACCAAGCCAGGCTAGACCTGAGCACATTTCTGGCAAGTCTCCTGGAGAAACACGTGAGGTGTTTCTCTGGGACTGAGTTGGCCACCTTAAGTGCTGGGATTTCAGGATGGATATTGACTCGCATCTAGTAATAGCACCCTGGATCTCCCAGCAGGGAAGTGACCCCACCCGCATGGTACTTGGCTACCAGTGGGAGTTCCATTTATCCTTTATGGCATTTTCATAAATTATTTTTGAATTCTCCATATAGTTATTCTATGGCATACGTGCTTTTGCTCTGTGCTTAGTAATTAAGCTTGGCCTGATATTAAAACAAATAATTCCAGATCTTCCCTAGTTATGTATAACCAATTTATTGCACGTAACTTAGATCTTTTATCCAGTTGGGTTTTATTCAGATTGCCTCTTTACTTAATTCAGAGATGAAAACTCAAGCTACTCTCAAAGGAGTGGCAGTGATGAAGAGCCCTTAGCCAGGACTCTTATTTAGGGAAGCTTGCTTCAGAGGAAAGTTTTGAAAGGGCAAAGTCTGTTTAAGACTTTCCAGAGCCGGTGCACACCTTACTGGGAGCTCATGGCTGGTGTTGATGAGGCCGTCTGGTAGCACTTAATCCTGGAGGATGTACTTCCCTTTATGGGCAACAAAGCCAAGTGAGCTCTCTGTTTGATGCATGAAACTTCTCTCGATGCGCAAATCAAAATGGAGGAAAAACATCTTATTAAGGTCATTCTCCAGATCCCTCTGTCCTAAATGTTTACCTCCAGCGCTCCTGGGACTTTGAAGAAATTGTGTGTCCTGTGAGACCCTGGGCTGGAGCGCTTTTATTTTAAGGCTAGGATGGGAAGAGGAGGAGACGGCCAAGGTGAAGTGAATGCCTGCCGAGTTGCCAGCATGGTCTTGGCACCTTTCTCATGGCTCTTAACCCGGGGGGATTTTGTCATTGTCCCCCCGCCATGGAACGTGGCCGTGTCCAGGCACACGTTTGTTGTCCCGGCTGGGGGAATGAAGGCTGTTGGCATCTAGGGCACACAGGGATGCTGCTACACATCCTTCCATGTACAGGACGGCCCCCCTCAAAGAACGTTCCACTCAGAAATGTCAATAACCCCATTTTATGGATGGAAAAAAGCTGAGTTTCAGTGATGTGAAGTAATTAATAGAAATATATGTGATCTCTTTACTTGCACATTTCTGAGCCCCCTTCCCTGTTGCAGCAAAGACAGTGGCCCTTGTAATGAACACTAGCAGCCATCCCTGAAGATGCCGGGACTGACCTTTCACCTATCAAGGAAGTGCCTATGAACTGGAGGTGGTTTTCTCCGAGATGCCCCGTCAGGTGCTCCGGCTTCACAGCGAATCCCTGTGGGTGTGGCCCAGGCTCTCCTGGCCATGGGAGCGAGGAGGGTGCGGGGCTTAGAGTCGCCCCGACTCGAAGTTAGATCCCAGCCTGCCCTTGCCAGTACCTGGCCCGTAGCATGTGTGACAAAATATTAGCACGTATCTCTTCTGAGGGAGTTTGTGTGTGTGCATTTTAGAAAACATTATTGTATATAATATATATAATTATATTAATTGATAATATGTGATATATAAAATATACTCGTATATAAATTATAGATAAAGAAGTAAGAGCCCATAAATCCATGAGATCCTGTAACTGTTTGTCTTTCTCTGTCTGACTTGTCTCACTCAGCCTAACGCCCTCAAGGTCCATCTGTGTTGTCACAAATGGCAAGATTTCATTCTGGCTCAATAGTATTCCATTTTCTCTTTCTGTATCACATATTCTTTATCTGTTTACCCATTGATGGACAAGTACTTAGGTTGTTTCTGTGCCTTGGTCTTTGTAAATAATGCTGCAACGAATGTGGGGGCGTAGATATCTTTTCAAGATAGTGTTTTTGTTTCCTTTGGAAAAATACACCTGGTGGGAGACTTGCTGGATCGGATGCTAATTCTATTTTTAATTTTTTTGAGGAGCCTCTGTACTCTTTTCCACAGTGGCTGCTCCAGGTTACAATCCCAGCAATAGTACTCGAGAGTTTCCTTTTCTCCACAAACTCACCAGTATTTATCTCTTACATTTTTGATAATATCCATCCTAACAGGTGCAAGGTGATATTTCACTGTTGTTTGATTTGTGTTTCCCTGATGATGAGTGATGTTGAGCATCTTTTCATATACCTGTTGGCCATTTGTATATCTTCTTTGGAGGAATGTCTCTTCTTTGGGAAAACACCCGTTTTTTAACTGGATTGTTTTTGCGATTGGGTTATATGGGTTCTTTATATATATTTCGGATATTATCTCCTTATTTTTGGATATTAACGCCTTATCCCACGTTTCTTCCGTGTCTGCAGGATAAGAACCTTGTTGAGATATATGTCTTGCAGACAGGTTTTCCTGTTCAGTGACTGCTTTTTTTTCTTTCTCTTAATGGTGGTTTTTGTTGGTTGATGTTAATCATTTTCATTTAATATTTTTTTCTTTAAAAAAAAAAAAGTCTTCAAAGACTCTTGCAGAAAGAAACGGAGTGGACTTCCTGCTGGCGAGTTATCCGTAACCAGCGTGGTGACTGTCCCAATAGTAAGGGAGGCTGCTGTCTGGTATTGTGGTATAGAAGCCCCATGAAATACAGTTTCTGAAATAAAATTATCTTGAAGACTGAACATGGAGTTACACCATTCATCTCCAAACTCTTCCTATTTTCTAGACAGGAAATCAGAAATGAAATTGGGTAATTTCTCTCAGAGTGGACTATTTAAACTTTTTTTCTAAAATCACATATGTAACACATTTTTCAGATTTATAAAGAAGATTATAATATTTAATATAATTTCTCCATAGAATCAAAATGTCAGCAGGATTGTGGCATCTTCTATACATGTCTGCTCATAGTAGATGCTTTTCCACGTCCCTTGCTCCGTTTTCATGGCATTCTGTGCCTTTGTGCGTGGATCTTTGATGCCGTATGGGGGAAAATCCCTCCTTGTCATTGTGGTGGCATCCCTGTGGTGCCCGGTGACCCTGCCTGGTGCAGAGCAGGTGCTCAACAGACAGTAACTACCCGACTGAAAGAACGTCAGTGGGAAATGTTTTTTTGTTTGTTTGTTTTGGGTTTTTGTGTGTGTGTGTGTGTGTGTGTGTTTGTTTTTTAAGTACAGAGTCAACCAATAAAGTACATGGCATATTTTTGTAGCAATGCTTTTCTGGGAATAAAATGCAGTTACCCATTTTACATTTGGGTCCACAAAGGTATAGGTATCCGGTGAACAACAGACTACTTCTTACTATCTTGAAGATCTCTTAATGAACTTCCTTAATGGAAAGTTGTCCCACACTGGCCACAGACGTGTGAGGGTGACGCGCGGCCGTCCCGACGTGCCAGCATCTGGAAACCGCAGGGAGGTTGCTGTCCGCCGTTTCCTGTTGCCCTTTCCATTGAGACTTCACAGGAGGGTTTTTACTTAATACTGTACCTGTCAAATTCCCAGAGCTGCAAGTAAATCGAAGATACAAATTATATTGTAAAGTGAAATATCTCGCGTTATTCTACAGTTTGGTTGATTTAGGAAGAAAATGAACACTGACAGCCTGGTCTTTTCAGTTCACTGGATTCTAATGGTTCAAAAACAAAAGCCCTGGACTGAAAGCCTCTTCCCACGTTGCTGTATCAGAGACGCTCCGATTCTCTCTCTGTGCTCAAGACCCAGTGCCCCGCAACTCCATGTCACGGACACAGAGGACCCGGGGAAGGGACAGGCAGTGCTAAGCGTGACTATTTGTGAATATAAATATTAACCATGCCCAGCAGGGGAAGGAGCGCGTTAGCTGTCTGGCAGTCTGGGCAGCTTTTTAGCACTTGACACTTTTCTTAGCATGCAATCTCTTTTTCATAGCAGGAACGATCTTTCCCCCATTCTGTGGGATGTGTTGCCCTTGTAGCAGGAACACGGGGCTGCTTGGGATGCAGAGGTTGGGGAGAGTCGGTTAGAGGAAGCCCCTCCCATCTCTCCTTTTCTGTGATTCTTCTTGACAGCCTGTCTTCTCTCCTGATGCATTGCATTCAGGGGAAGATCACTGAGGTTTCCTGCGAGAACTAGAAAATCCTCAGTGGTCAGAGGGAGTTCCTCTCCTGTGATGGAGCGGAATGGGATATATTTTGTAAAGGTGGGTGAATGTTTTGTTCGGCTGCGCTGCTTTGACCATGGCTGAACTATTAATACCCCCCAGTTTGGGTTAGCTTCGGGGCACTTCCTGTACCTTCAGTGGTCTGGAAAGTGGAAGTGTTTGACAGGTGGGAGGCCCCCGCACTCCGGTCCCTGCCATGTGGGAACTAGTTCCCTCGCTGCTTCCCCCAGCCTCCAGGGCATTAAGGGGTCAGAAATCTGATTTGATTCTTTAAACGGAATGTTACTGCTTGACTAAAGTAAATGGCCATCTCAATTCCCATCTGATGCTGCAGCTTATTGTGGGGACGGCATTTTTAATTAGCCATTAACCTGCACGTGATTTGGAAATGGAAAATAGGAGTCAAGCTGAATATTGGACAGATTATTTTTTATATTAAACCTAAGAATTAAGCTTGATTTAAGGAGAATCGAGTGCTGCTTTTTTGTGAGACACCTGGAGGTAAACACGATCTGCATGTCATTTATGGGGGCCCAGCTTTTCTGAGTGGTATCTGTCAGGCAGTTGGGTATTCTCTCTTGGACCCTAAGGTCTCCAATATGCAGTGCATTATGAAGTAAGTTTCTAATACTGAAAAAAATGCAAGAGAACGGAAATGTCCCACTTGTTCTTTATATTCTGCCTGCACAATGAATTGGGGTGGTTTTCCAATTTAAAGAAACCATACATACAACACGGCACCTAAAAGTAACCATGTAGTGAGATGGGGATCATTGGGGGAAGAATGGACCCGAGGGAACCATATGGGAACCCAGCACGTTGTGAAGCACCCCATTTTGCCCCCAAGCCTTGCCAAGCCCAGCCCCGTGAGACACTGTGAATTCCATCATTCATGGGGTCTGACCAGAATGGTTGACTTCCTCCCACTTTTCCCTGACACTAATTTCTTTTTTTGTTTTTAAGATTTTATTTATTTATTTTTTTGAGAGAGAGCGAGCAAGTGCACAAGTAGCGGGGGAGGGGCAGAGGCACAGGGAGAAGCAGGCTCCCCACTGAGTAGGGAGCCCAATGCGGACTCCACCCCAGCACCCTGGGATCGTGACCTGAGCCCAAGGCAGACGCTTAACCATCTGAGCCACCAGGTGCCCCTCTTTTTTTTTTTTTTTTTAAGATTTTATTTATTTATTAGAGAGAGCGAGCGAGAGAGCACACACAAGCAGGGGGAGGGGCAGAGGGAGAGGGACAAGCGGACTCCCCACTGAGCAGGGAGCCTAGACTCAGGGCTGGATTCCATTACCGTGAGATCATGACCTGAGCCAAATCCCGGACACTTAATTTCTTTTTTTAAATTTTTTTTTATTTAAAGATTTTATTTATTTATTTGACAGAGAGAGACACAGTGAGAGAGGGAACACAAGCAGGGGGAGTGGGAGAGGGAGAAGCAGGCTTCCTGCCGAGCAGGGCGCCTGATGCGGGGCTTGATCCCAGGACCCTGGGATCATGACCTGAGCTGAAGGCAGACGCTTAACAACTGAGCCACCCAGGCGCCTCCCGGACACTAATTTCTAGGGAAATTTCTTAATGCTGTCCTTGGAGGCCGGACAGGAGTTGTTTGGTTTTATTGTACATAATAGAAGATGTCCTCAATGGCCGATTTGAAGAAGTGGTACAGACCTTCTCTGTGCGCTATTTGTGGTGGTCACCTGGTCAGAGTCCGGACGGAAAAGTGAAGGCTCTCCTGTGATGATCTTTCCACGGCTGCTAAGTTTGAGGCATACAAGGAGCTCACTTTGTCCATGGGGAAGCATGCCCACTCTACCGCGGGTCGCATTTTGTTTTCAACACACCCTGTGAGTTGCATGGCCGTGGGAAAGTGGTTTGAGCTCCCCAGGACGCCTATGGGCGAAGAACAGCCTGGGAAGATTCATGGTGGTGCATGCCAAGTGCCCATCAAAGAGTAATACTCCCCAAGTGCTGGAGGGAGTGACGTCCCCATGCCCATGATCATCACTACTGTATTGTTCTCGCATTAGGGGGATGCAGGGGTCAAGCTTTGGGAGCCTGGAGAGCAGGTGGCTCCTGAGGCTCTGGGCCCTTCCTTTTCATTGTCAGTTGAGCTGCCCTTGCGGGAGGGGCTGCACGCAGAGCTGTCTGCCTCGAGCTCTACAGCACCAGTGATCCCAGTTAGTGGATGGAGATCAGCCCAAGCTGTGAACCGCAAGTGGTAAACTTCTGTGGTTCAGTGTGTTCCTACCCTGGCAGAGCCCGACCCCACCGTGCCTGGATGCACTGGAACCACTTTGTGTTTTAAGCGCTGTGCACATCCAGTGCCACTGACCTCAGAGGGTATCAGCCTTCGCTTTCGCCCTGAGTCTGGTCCTGGCGGCGGGCGAGTGAGGACGCAGAGGCGGGGGGGTGGCCTTCGGCCATGGCTGTGCGCGCCCTCTGAGACTCCAGGAGACAGTTCTCTGCAGTCCTTGTGGCGCATTTCCCAGGGTTAATGAAGCCTGTGTTTTATGATTGCCCCAACCTCTTCTTGCCTGCAGTGTTGGGGGCCTTGAACCTGAGTTCTCTGTCGCCCCAGGCAATGCTGTTCCAAGGAAATCAGACCCATGCTGACAGGGGTCCCCACAGGAGAGCTTGCTTCCTGTGCTGCAGACTGTGGGGCCCTCACGGGGCAGCACCTGTCTCCCTGCCCAGCCCGTGCAGCTTTGACGAAAGAATGCCCCTCCTGGCTGCTCGTGCCTCATTTACAGAGCTGCGGGGAGTCCGAGCCAAAACGCGAGTGACCGGGTCCCCGGTGGCTGTGGAAACGCTCCTATAGCGCAGGAGTTGTGGTCTTCCACATCGGTATGCTGAGGTCCGCTGCTCAGCACGCCCTTGGAACAAGCGGCCGCAAGCGTGCCCAGGGTTGGGCCCAGGGAGGCCGCCAGGGCTGGGAGCATTTCGGGGTTCTGGGCGCGACAAAGAGGAAGAAGGATCTGGTTGCTTTAGATCGGCCTCCCCTCAGCTACTTGCGGGACCAGCTGCATAAAATCACCTGGCTGTGACCCCCAGTGATGGAGTTCAAGGCAGGTTTTGCAGTGGTTGCCTTAAGACTAGTCAAAGTCTTGAGTTGAGACTTAAGGGGAACTCTTTTTATTTGATGGGGTTTCTGATTTGTTCTGTGAAGGGGGAGTCAGGATCACGGACTCCCAGAGTGAGGGCGTGTCCGAGGCGGGGCCGGGGGGGTGGTTTGGGAGGCAAGGACAGAACTTTGCACCCTTGGTCACGTGGCATCGTTGTGATGAGGGGGGAGATGGAAGAGCAAGGTGTCACACTGTCCTGTATCCTGGCCATTTCAGGGATGTGCTTCCTTTTCTGTCTGTTAATTGTTTTAATATTCTGCTGCTCATAAAAAGAGAATATTTGCCAATTTAGTTATTTAACTTCTGATTGTGTTAGGGTGCCATGGGAAGCTCGTTTTGGTTGGTGCATTCAGCCCCGTAGGTAGCAAGAGAACGTCTTTAAGTCCTATCATAAGGGTGTTGAGTACACGACGCATCTCTTTTACACAAACATACCCTGGTCTGCCTCTGCTGAATTTCATTTTTCTTGGGTCTTTGTTTCTTTCAAGTAATTCCCTTTGGATTTCTAGATTCATCTTCTTGGAAAGCAATTTCTGCTTCTCATTGAGCTATTCAAGGACAGGTCTTCTCCCTAAAGCAGGGCTGCACACATACTTGTTATTGAACGGATGTAGGGATAAAGGGGGATCTAGAAGTTTCTCCAGTCTTCTTGAAATCCTCCGCAAAGAGAACAAATAAGGGATGAAAATAGCATGAAACTTTCAAGTTTGCCAATTCCCACCCTTTATCATTGGCAATCTATTTGTAGAAATTACACTTTCCATAAACTGCTTGGGGTGACCTTGTTTTCATTCCATAAACATTGGCCATTGGATGGCTGTGTCCCTCCCCCTGTGTTCCCTCTGTCCAGCCAGGGCTTACCAGCCTTACTCCATCTCCTCCCTGTCGTCCTCATGTCGCTCGTGCTCTTCCAGTTGCTGAAATCTTTCCGTCCCAGACTTCATTGTTTTCATACCTTCACTGGACTCTCACCTAGTGTTTTCCTTTTGCACTTTGTGCACCTTTCCTCCATCTGAGATATTTGACACATATCATGTTTAAGTGAACATTGTAACTCCTCAGCTGCGCAGCTGCTTGTGGGGGGAAACCAAGAGGCAGTGGGTGGGCTCAAAACAGGTGGAGGGATCAGCCCCAGGCCCCGGGTCTAGGCTCACATAGAAGGCACATCGTCTCAGGTGACTCCCATTAATTCGGGAGATTCAGCTTCATCATTCCTGAAGTGGAGAAAATAATGTTTTGCAATGAGCATTTCAGAAGATGTAAAGCCGAAAACTGACCTGCAGTAGACACACAGTATCTTAAGGGAAATAGCCAAGAATTTGATGTCTGTAAGAATAAAGACTTTTCTAAAGGCACACTGGTCCTCGCTGCAAGAGAAGACAGAAAGATGGTGCAAATAAACAAAAGATGGAGCTTTTGTCTTAACTACATTCGAACATCTTTAACCCAGCGTGACATCCTCAGGCACAGATGTATATGCCATTTTGTGTGATACTATGTAACGTGAGAAAATTTCACTTTGCTATTTCACGTGCACGGCATAGATGGTGATATGTGCATATATTCTTGCTCATGTGTCAGTGTGTATCGACTGATAGTTTACTGTGGGTAAGGTATGGTTCTGGCTCTGGGGACACAAAAAGAACAAGGCAGAGCAGACCCAGCCTCCACCAGCTCCAGGTGTTTTAGAGTTCGGGGTATTTGGGAAGGACAGACAAGAAACAAACTGACAAGCAAATTAATAAACCTGAGTCTAACCACGAGAAAAACTTCTGACAAACCCAGATAGAGGGACCTTCTACAAAGTACCTGACTGGCTTCTCAAAAACTATCAAGGTCATCAAAGATGGAGAAACTGTCTAAGAAACTGTCACAACCAAAGGGGCCTGAGGAGACATGAAGACTACAGATGACGTGGTGTCCTAGGTGAGATCCTGGAACAGGTGAAGGACATTAAGGGGAAACCAGTGAAATCTGAGTAAGTTGTGAGGTTTTAGTTAGTAGCAATGAGGCAGGGGCACCTGGGTGGCTCAGGTCATGATCTCAGGGTCGTGCTCAGCAGAGAGTCTGCTTGCGATTCTCTCCCTCTCCCTCTGCCCCTGCCCCCCATGCATGCTCTCTCTATCAAATAAAGAAATAAATCTTAAAAAAAAAATAGCAGTGAGGCACTGCTGGTTTCCTGATGGGGACAAACGTACCACAGCGACCAGGGAAACTGAATGAGGAGCGTATCCTGGAGCTCTGTGCAACTTTTCTATAAATCTACAACTATTCTAAGATTTATGTTTATTTCAAATTAAAGAAAAAGCAAAGGAGCAAGTTGGCAAGTATCGGGTGGTGATGAGGATCACTCAGAGGATTTGAGTCCGAGGCTGTAAAAGACTGGGGGACATGCCTGAGAAGGGCTCCCAGGGGAGTGGCAGTTAAGCTGGAATCTAAATGATAAGTAGACGGCAGAATGTTCCAGGCAGAGGAGGTACCACAAAGCTCTCAGGTAGAAGGAGCGGAAAGAAGCCCGACTGACTGTCATAGCGGGGTTTATTTTGAGGTGGAAAGTTGATGGACTCTTTATTTTTATTTTTGTAAAGATTTTATTTACTTATTTGAGGGAGGGGGTGGGGCTTGGGGGAGAGGGGGAGGGAGAGAGAATCTCCAGCAGACTCCCTGCTGAGTGCGGAGCCTGACATGGGGCTCCATCCCAGGAGCCCGAGATCATGACCTGAGCTGAAATCAAGAGTCAGACGTTTAACCGACGGCGCAGGTAGGCGCCCCAACGATGGACACTTTCAAACAGAGAAGTGGCATCCCTGACCTGTGTTTTCACATAAGTGTTTGGTCTGCAGTTCAGAGCACAGAGCGCAGGCAGAAACTGAACTGGAGAGCCAATTAGGAGCCCATGGAATAATCTAGGAGAGGCTGTGGCCAGCGCTCAGGTGGGCTTTGGGGAGAGAAAGAGATGGAAGATTTGGGGCATGTTTCGGGGGCAGGTCAAGCAGACTGTTACAGACTATATGCAGGGAGGGAAGGAAGGAAAAGGAACAATCAGGGAAAAGTCCTAGGTGTTTGGCTGGAGCCACGGGATTGGTGGCGCTTTGAGTGAGAGCCTCGGGTTTGGGGGTGGGGCTCACTCGCTCTGTCCCGGACTAGCTCCATGTTTCACAGACTGTTTTTCGTTATCACTGTCCTAAGGAGAAGGATTCGATTAGATTTACATTTAATTAAGGGACATTAAATACTAAGACGTAAGCTTTAGTAGGGGAGGGTTTGCTTTGGAGGGCCGCAGGCCAATATAATGTCTAAAGTGTTCTTCGCCTTCCCCTCGAACCCATTTTCACCCCCCCCAGGGGAGGTGTTGCCCCCACGGAAAATGCATGGCCCTGTGAATTATGAGGTGCCTGGGGGGTAGTGGGAGGCAGAAGTTGGGGAACATGTGGAAATTTCAGCCCGAAGTTCAGAAGAACGCTAATGTTAGAAGGTCCAGTGTGGGGTGTCACTGGCATTTAGACGATGACTTGGAGGCCACCTGGCGAGTGATGGTAGCTGGAGAAGAGAAGCAGACCAGGTGAAGCCCCGGGTCACCCTCATTTTTAGGGGCTTACCAGTTGCAGATAAGTCAGCAAAGCAGTTGCTGGTATCAGGAGAAAAGTCAGGGACAAGAAGATGGTGTTACAGGGAAGCCGCCCATGGTTTCTGCCACACGGGTCCCTGGCATTGTGGACGAGAGCAGCGCCCTTGGCCTGGCAAGGACAGCAGCCTGCAGGGGTCACACAGAGAGTGGAATGTGAAGAAGTGGGCACCTCTTTCAGGATTTGGAGATGCCTGGGCTCAGAGAGATGGTGTCTGGAGGGAGATGCGATATTTCTCTTATTGCTGTTGATTTGGGGCATGTTGGGAGAGACACAGTCAGGGGTCATCGAGGAGCCAGTGGAAGCTGTGAGGTCCAGAGTGGAAGGTCTGGAACGGGAAGGGTTGGCATTGATGGAAACAAGGACAGCTGATCCACTGGGACAGGAGACAAGGCAGAGTGGGTACAGATGTCAGCATGGGGTTCGATGTGGGGGTTGGATGATGAGAACTCTGTGTGGTTTCTTCCTGTTTTCTCCCTGAAGTATGAAGCGAGAAGGGGTTTAGGGAACAAAGGTTAAAGTGCACCCATATCTATATGGTGACCACGTGAGTCTCCATCCGTATCTGGGCCCTCCTGGAGCACATTCATGGGTACTGAGCAAGAGTGAGGTCCCGTAGCTCCTGCCGCCCTCTTATGTAAGCCTGGGAGAGGCCTCCTAAGTAGACGAGTCTAAAAGGATACACTGCTTTAAATAACTCACATGAAATCATCCTTCTGCGAACATTTCTAGATGGATCTTGTCTTTTAAGCTTCAGCGAACCCTATTAGCCATCCAAACCGTCCAGACTCTCAAAATAGCCCTCCTCCAGCTTCGTCCCACACACCTGCACCATGGCTGCATGGCCACTGGAGAAGCTGGGGCGGGATGCTGGCTGTGCAGGTAGGGACCGGGGCCCATGGGGGAGGCGATGCGTGGCGTTGGGCCACCACCATTCTGCAGCTGTCCCGTACTCAGGGGCCTCCTGGTGTCTGGAGTGTGGACTCTCTGAGGCTGTGTGTGTCTCCTCTGTTGGACTCAGCTGAGGACTTTTGTCTTTGGGAATGGGCAGCCTTAAACCTGTGTTTGCAGGTGCCTTGACCCTGCCCACTGCCTTCCCTTCCCTTGGCGGTGAGTTCTGTGATGCTCGGGTGCCTTCCATGACCACTTTCCTCTGCTGCTTCCGTCCCATGCCTCGTATCTTCCTCACCTCCACTCCTTAAGGACAGCAAAACAGGACATACTCTGGCCTGATGGACATTTTAGGTCCCAGCTGTGGTGTGCTTCAGTTCTTTGTCTGTTTGTTGACAAGTACAGAATATACAGCTCTGTGCAGAGCTTCCTTATCAGGCCCAGGGAATCTTGGATGCCGCAAACATTCTGAGAATCAAATTCTTCCTCAGTCACCCCAGTTGCTCTTTGGTCTCCACGAGGCCACTACTGTCCCTGCTTCTCCACAGCAGAAGGCATGAAGGGACTTTAGAAATCACATGGTAAGTGTTCTGGGCCATTTCCTGGTGCTGACTTCACCTCCCTAGTTCCTCCACGACAGAAGACCGATGTCCCCGGTGCCCGCGAGCAGCTGGTCAGCACGTGCTGAGCTCAGAAAGCTAATGGCCTAGATGTATTTTACCAAGCACGTTCCTGCAGAAGTGTCTCCTCTCTTGGTCCAGTGGAAACTTAATGCCACGTGGGCAGCCGTGACGAAGGGATTCCTGTCATAGCTGCCGCAGTGGTTGAGGGTTGGGAGCGAGCACCACTGGATCAGTTTCCCTGTTAGAAAAGATGGAACTGTAGAAATACCTGTTGAGCACCAATGATCCTGATGGCCTTTTAACTTGAACATTTGTTCTGTTTTCAATCCTGCAGAAGCATCTCATCCAATTCAATCATAACATAATTGGTTGTTAATTGAAAAATGTGGTCAGGTAGTGAATCATTGAAAACATAATATACGTAGACCACCCACACTTAACTTATGAGTGGTCAACCTACATTCAAGTCACAAGCTATGCTCATCATGCGGTTTTACTTCGGTGGAATGCAGGTGGGTCTCCTGCTGAGCCTTTCACATCGGCTTTCTGGCAGAGAGCACCTCTGGTAACAACCCTTCATCCCTTCCAACTGAGGGATGGAAGCCAGCTTGTACAGCAGCGCGGACTATTTTCTCATTGCTAGGACTCTCCCAGGTGTCTCATGCCCACCTGATTTGACAGCGATTTTTAAAGTGACTCATCTTTTTACTCTTTTCAAAGCTTCAACTTCATTTTCCCATAAAAGTCAACTTTCCTTTCATAGTCCTACTTTATCATTTTATATAATATCCACCAGGTGGTTATGCTCACAGGTTTAACGGGCAGAAACCAGGTGGAGAGCACGTACAACCGTGTGGACATATGTGTGTGTGCTTTGTTCTTAGCTCCCAACCACAGGGGAGCTCCTGAATGGAACCTGTAGTCATTGTTGTACAGATTCAAAAAAAAAAAAAATCCAACAACTCTGTTAAAGTAGAAGTTAGATCTTTCTTGGTGAGTGTTGGGGGTAAGGCGTTTCTGCTTACAGATGTCTCTCCAGTCCATGGACATTAGAACAGAGGCCTGCACTAGATTGTGTTGGACCTTCCCATGGAGAGACACAACACACTTAAACTAGCATTAAGTCAGTCCTGTTGGTGACACAGCCGGGGTGTCCGCTCTCACTAACTAGCTGTGCACTGACCTCTGGGGTGGCAGGTTAGATCCTCCGAAAGTGAGACCAAGTTTTATTTATTTATTTTTTTATTATTATTTTTATTTGAGAGAGAGAGAATGAGAGACAGAGAGCATGAGAGGGAGGAGGGTCAGAGGGAGAAGCAGACTCCCTGCTGAGCAGGGAGCCCGATGCGGGACTCGATCCCGGGACTCCAGGATCATGACCTGAGCCGAAGGCAGTCGCTTAACCAACTGAGCCACCCAGGCGCCCCTGAGACCAAGTTTTATGAAGATCTGAGGGAAAAGTCATAAAGGAGGCAGAACTGGAAGTCAGTGGACCAGAGGGTTTTGTTCTCACTTTTCTCCTAAATATCCCTCATCCCATCCTGGGGAGAATTGGGTGAGGGTGAGGGAGTTCCAGCAAACTGAATTTGGAAAGTTATAAAGGAAGGTTGATTTAACTTTAAAGGTTTATGTTCTTCCCTGGCCCTGAGTACTGAACTTCATCATGATGTGAAGCACCAGCTGATCACGTGGTAATTGATGTGACACGTGGTGCCTGATGACAGGGTGACTGAGGTCACATGGAAAAGCACCATCCAGGATGTGAGATGGCGGGGGCGGGGTGGGGGGGCGCTGGGCACAGGGATGTGGAGAGAGGAGAGGAGGGAAATTTATTTTGTTTTCCTTCAAAAAGGTGTGCTCTTTCTTAGCAAAAGGTAATCACCCATCTTATCAAACTCATGAGACGCTCGTAGCATTTTTTACCAAAATAGCACATTTCCTTCTATAAGACAGAATGTTTGCTGCTTCTAAGATGATGGGGGCAGAAATGAGTACCTAAATAAGAAATGAATTCTTAAATGGACTCTTGAGGTATGAACCCCTAGAAACTCCAGCATGGGACCCACCACCTGCACTAGGGACATCTGGGTTCCCAGGAAGTATTTGATGAATTGATGAACCTGTTGTTCCTGTGACATATTTAATGAATAATTTTTCCATGTAGTGTCTCCTGCAGAGGGGTGTAAATCCGTAGGCATGGCTTTTTCACAATAAAGTAGTGTTCATGATGCTTTGAGACAGCTTGCAAAGGCTCAGATCGTTTCTTAGAATTCCAGGTGTGTTTTGCAGGAATTATTATCAAGGATGACGAAAATCATCATCTTTAATCTTCATTAAGCCGTTAGTCTGAGCTGCACGCTGTACTCACATCATTTTATTTAATCCTCAGTCGAAGAAGGCCGGTCATATGGTCCTTATTTTGCAAGCCAAGTTGATACTGACTTAGGAATTAACATGAGGTCGTACGACTAAACAGTCAGAGAAGACCAAATTCAGACCCAGGTTTGCCTGGCCCCAAAACTTGGCTGTTCTAATTAGCTGTTCTAAATTTTTAATCTTGTGACTTTTCACCTCCATTGTACTTTCTTTTCCCCTGTAGGGGTGAACGGGGTGTAAAGGCATGCGATCATCCAGGATTGTAACTGCTTGGACAAACCTTCCCCCCATTGTTTTGATGTAGAACTTACTGCACCAGTGCTAACCCTCTGCTAGCTAAGCACATGTTAGGGACCCTAAAGAAAAAAAGTTGTTCATGACACTTGTCAAAGATCAGTAAAGCAGGTTTTGCAGTGGGAGAGAGAGACGGGGCTCCACTCCAAGCGCAGCCTGGGCAAGTGGGGATTTATAGCACAGAGCAGGTGAGGGTCCGTGGATGGAAGATCACTGAAGAAACATCGTGGGTAGGGGGAGATCCTGGCTAAACCGACCTAACAGGATTCCTGCTGAAGGCAGGCCAGCGTGGTCAGACATCACCAGGGGGATGGTAGGGGTGAGGCACGCCATCCCATATCGAGGGTGGGGGATTCTGGCTAAACTGAGTGGGGTTCTTGCTAGTGGTCAATGTGGAGATGAACACAGAAGCCTAAAAGTCAGGGCCTGTTGAGGGGAGAGTTCAGGAGAGCCTGAGTTTGGTCGAGAAGAGGATCTTTGTCAGGGGACAGAGACAGGGCAGGAATTCAAATAAAGGTATTAGTGTTCCCTGCAGAGCCTGCTCTCATCCTTCTGCAATGTGCTGTGCAAGAACAGCACAGACAGAAGGCCCCTCTGGCCTGGGCCGCTTCCCCGCGAGACCCCCGCAGGTCACTTGCATGTGCTTGTGAGCTTGGGAAGCATGGGAGAGGCTGCGGGGCTGAGGGAGGGTCTCTTTGACTCCACCATTTGTCACTCATCACAGCAGGGCTTTTCCCACGAAATACCTCCCTCTAACTGAATTGTAGAAAAGTGACCTTACAATTGGGTCAGATGTCCTACTTGGAGAACACATTCATTTGTTTAGAAATTTTTGTGGCTTTCAAAATGAATTTCGTGTATTATTTTTTATTTTTTATTTTTTTATTTTTTTTATGTTTTATTTTTTAAACAGGGAGAAACCTTTGTTCTTTGAGTAAAATGCCCTGATAGTGAACATCTCTCTCGCTCTTTTTTTTTTAAACGTAGACAAAACTACCACACATTTCACCGAGCATATCCTCACCTTTCTCCTCACCCTGCATTCAGACAGCTTTCAGACACTTGGAAAATCGAAGGCCAAAATGAGGGGGACCCCCTCAGCCCTGACAGTTGCTGGGGACAAGGCTGGCAATTTGTTCGCCATTCTTGCAGGCACTTGGCCTCCCTCCGAGTGCTCTGACCTTGGCGTGCTCTGGGCGTAGGTCAGTGACTGCAGAGATGCAGGACGTGCGGGCAAGTTCGGGGCTTACAGCAGGAATGCAGGGCACCATGCTTCTCCAACATTGGCTGAGAGATGACCCGGCTCACGTCGAATCCAGGATGCCCTTCTGGGTTTTATGCTCCAAGCTGGGGAAAATCAAAGACTTATTTTCCACTTTCAGCTTGCAAAATGGTACAGAGGAAACAAAAGATCAGTTCAGGGTCATGGTCCTCATTTTATTCCTTGAGTTAGCGAATCGCTGACACTGTTTAGTTTAGCAAGTTATTCTGTTGGAATTTACAGTACAGCCTTATTTAATATATTTCCATTTAGTGAGTATTTGTTTTCAATAACCGCCTTGGCTTCCTTGTTTGGTTTGGGCTGGAGACTTTGTCTCTGTCTTTCCAACGTGGCTGGGAAGGGAGGCCCAAGGGCTTTGCCACACTGATACAGTTTTATTTTTAAATTGAAAAGTGGATTTGTTTAATGTTCTTCAAGAAGCAAATTCATAAAGCCGTGGCATTCCTAAAATGCTTTGCCAAAGTCATAATTGGTAGAAAGTTAGCAAGAGAGAGGGATTAGCTCGTTGAGCCATGGCAGAGCAAATTGTAATGGTCTCGAGTAGTTTTGTGGCTTGTTGGGAAATGATACATGGGTTAGTGTGTGTAAGCACCCAGGTATTGACATAGAGACCGCCTTTGCTGGGACAATTTGTAATAGGACGGTTCTCGCCCCTCCTGGAGGAACATAAAAGGACATATCATTCCAGAAAGGGTTAGGAGGAGTCTTTCGTTGTTTGCCAGGCTTCAGTTCTGGTCCTTGGAAATTGGTATAGCAGGTGCTGCTTGAGCGTGTGATGCCCCTGGAAGGCACATGTTCTGTCCTCCTTGTCTCGTGACTCAGGGACCCAGAGAGCCTGTGGCAGTCAGAGGCCAGCAGAAGCCACCCGACCTCATCCAGTGCCCACACATTCTCATCGCAAGAGTTGGGTACCTATTTTAAAGGGAGAGTAGGATTTGATTGGCAGAAGGTGTGTGTGTTGGGGGCAGTCCCGGTGCCTTGGGGCAAAGAGTGTGCACAAACGGAGGGCTGTGCCAGGGCCTTTGTTGGGGGATCACCTGGTAACCCAGGATGGCTGAGCGGAGAGGACCACGGGATTTAGCAGGCTAGGGCCGTGGAGAGAGGCTCTCAGGCCAGATCACAGGATTCGCGAACGGTAGCCTCAGGATGTATTGTTTCCTTAGGAACCGCGAAGGGGTATCTCATGCGTGAGGGCAGGTGTGGTCGCGCCCCGTGGCTGCTGCAGCAAATGACCACAAGCAGAGTGGCTCACAGCACAGTCATGATCTCACAGTTCGGGGGGTCAGGAGTCCAAAAGGGTCTCCTGCGCAAAAAATCAGTTGTCCGTAGGGCTGCAGTCTTTTCTGGAGGCTCCAGGGGAGAATCCGTTTTCTTGCCTTTTCCAGTTCTGGGGGCGTGCCCGCCTTTCTTGGTGCATGGTCCACTTGCATCTTCAAAGACAGCAGGGACCAGAAGAATCTTGCTCATACTCTAGAAGTCTGACATTGACCCCTCTGCCTCCCTCTCCCACTTAGAAGGACTGTTGTGATTATACTGGGCCCGCCCGGATAATCCAGGCTAAGCTCCCATCTCAAGGTCAGCAACCTGCAACCTTCTAATCCCCTTGCATGTAACATAACCCACATTCACAGCTTCTGCGGAATATGGCAGACATCATGGGGTGGGGGCTATTATTTTGCCTACCGAAACAGGCATGGTTTTTCTTTTTTGTCCTGATATGTGAATTCTAGAATAGGGCTTAACACCTACTAGGTGCTCAAAATTATCCTGGAATGCATAGTTCGTTTACCACACATTTTCCTTTCCTCTTTTCTCCTTCCCACCACCAGATGTACTTAGGGAGATAATGTGTGCTTTTTGCTGTAGGAAGTTCTCTACAAGGTTTATGGGGGCACTGACTGAATTTTGTCCTTTTGTACAAATTATAGACAATTGGATCCTAAGTGGGGGTGGTCCCCCTTCCTCCGGGTCTCCCACTCAGGGAAAAGTGAGCTGTCTCCTTTGGCTCAGCTGAGTCAGAGTTTCTAATCAACTAAAATTTAAACAAATGTAGACTTTTCCGTACCTATTACATCTTATCACACCATCACATTGGCAAAAAAAAAACCCCAGGAAAATCAGGAAAGACTCAATTGCTTTGGCTATTGTAAGACTTTTACCAAGCAAAAACAGTATTATCTTCAGAATTGGTTACAGTATGTGAAATTTTATGTATATAAGTAAGTGTAATGTTTTGGTGGTTTTTAATCTTCTTTCTTTTATTTTTTATGGGGGGGTGGTTACCAGTTTCTTGGAGGAAAACCTGAGGGGAAGAAGCAGGTATCCCTACTCCCAAAGGGGAAAATCCTCAATCATTGCTTACTGCAGCATCATTATTGCAAAGGACTTTGAGCTGGTTTTCTTTAAGTGACTTCTTCTTTCATCAGGGTTATGGAGGTATAGTCTACGTGTAGGGCAGTTCACCCATTTTAAGTGTTTAGATTGTTTTCAAAACCTACTTGATTCTGAGATCCTGTTGGGAGAATGAGTTTGAACTGCTGCTACCCTTTTGCATGGCTTTGTGGAAAGGTTGGTAGTTCATGATTATGGTCCTGAGGAGCACCTTTATTAGCCATGATTCTGATTCCTTGGATAAGCAACATCACATATGCTTGAAAATACAGCTGTTACTTTGTCTTTCAGTGATGTCCCATTCTTCAGGGCTTCAGGCATACAGGGTCACAGAATCTTCCAGAAGGCTCCAGGTTTCTGGGCCTTTGTGTTAAGCATGGAAGATCCCAGGGCCTCTTTCCTCTTCTGCTTCATTGTTTCCTCTTTATGGAAGAGAAGTCAAAGGCACAGACTGATGTGACTTGCACAGAGCTCCGTGGTTCCTCCATGGAGTCTGTGAGCCTGAGGGACAGGCAGGGACTTCTGGCAGGTAGTTGAATCCTAGAGAGTGGGAGAGAGAGCAGAGCCAGCACCTGTGTCCTGTGCAGGTGATCGCAAGCCGCCACCCTCTGGCTGAGTTGTGCGTAGACTCCTTGAGGCCTTAGCCACCAGATGGGGGTCTGCCCAGAATGAACGGTGGTCAGAATTCAGTTGCCGAGATTAATTTAAAGAAGCCAGTGTAAACCCACAAGGCAGTCACCCTCCACCTTTCAATTTCCATACCATACTCTCCCACCCAGTGTTTTTTTCTCTCTCCTCTTGGCCATTTTTCCCATGCTTATTCAGCAGCAATAAGTGGGCGATTGGCTCCGTATTCTCTTTACCTCAGCATCTTCCAGAGTTACACTGAGTCTTGAGAGCAGGCTCTGTTTTGGTGACATACAGTTGTCATTTCTTAGTGGCAGACTTTTTATAAAAGAAACACAGGAAGAAAGGGCAGTCTCTGCAGGGTGATACTGTGGACCTGTCAGAGGGGCGAACCAATGCAACTCGTGAATTGTCAGCGACTTCTCTGTGTTCTTTCCTCCTGCCACATGAGAACAGGTACATGTGCAGAGACAAGGGCGATGTGTCCTGTGAGCTCAAAGTGCGGTAGATGAGCAGGGCCTTGTGGGGGACCTGGGGGACCAAATAAAGTGGGGGACCGAGTGTCGCTGGGTCCGTGTCGGCCCACGGTGCCCTTCGCTTGGCTGCAGAAGCAGGCCTTGAAGGCCAGTTGTGGAGTTGTGCTCCTGGAGCATGGCTTCGGGGTTCTGCTCGGCTGCATCAAGTCATGACTCATCAGTTTGTCTCCACCAGCTGTGCTCTCATGCCTGCACCCTTGGATGGAACTGCTGGGCTCCTGGTTGGCCACAGGCCATCATCGTTGCAAGTAGCAGGGCAGGGGAGGGAGGGAAGTAGACTTCATAGCTAAGCAAGCCGGTGAGATGGGGGCAAAGCCCTTAGCATGCGCTGAGCCCAGTTGTGCAGCCTTGACCTGATTTCTCAGCACGGTGTTCACAGAAGGCTCCAGAAGGCACGCTGCCTCCCATAGCAACCTCCCAGGGCAAAGAGCACGAAAGAGTGCTCCTTTCACATCATTATATTCATTAATTATGGAAGGAAGAGAACCATCCTCTACCTACTCAGAAAGGAGTAAGAAAAGTACGTAGACTCCCCTACCACGCAGCTCTTCTTAGTTTGGATTCCTGCAGATCGTTATGCGTGTTTATTTTACTTTCTCGTGATCGTAGTATAAATATCATCTGTGCACTGCATTTTTTTACGCACCAGTCTATCACAAGGATTTCCCATCTTACTACAGACCCATCGTCAGCAACTTTCTTACTGGCTGCATGCGAATCAGTCCAGTGATTTGCCAGCACAGTCTCTCATGTTGTATACTTTTAGGTTGCTCTCAAGTTGTTTCTGTTACTGATAACATTGTGGTGAGTGTCTTCATGCATATGGTTTCTGTATTTTGGATTATTTCCTAGGATGCATTCCCAGAAATGGGATTACTGGGGCCTGATACATATTGTCACATTGCTTTCCAAGAGGATTTTTACCAATTTTATTGCGCCCTTGTCAGAATTTAGTATTATCCTCAAAGTGAAAGTTTTGTTAATTTAACAGGTAAACAGTTGCCTTATTTTGTTTATAACTATATTTTTTCTTTCTTTTTTTTTTTTTGCAGGTTAATATAGTTTCTATCCATTTTCTTTTTTTTTTAAAGATTTATTTATTTATATGACAGAGAGAGACACAGCAAGAGAGGGGACACAAGCAGGGGGAGTGGGAGAGGGAAAGGCAGGCTTCCTGCTGCGCAGGGAGCCTAATGCAGGGCTTGATCCCACGACTCTGGGATCATGACCTGAGCCGAAGGCAGATGCTTAACGACTGAGCCACCCAGGCTCCCTTATCCATTTTCTTTCTAACTGTAGTTTCTGTTCTAAACTGTTCACATGTTTTGCCTATTTATGTATTGGGTTTCAATGTTTTTTCTTAAGAATTTTATTAGCATTTTTAGACCGTGCTCAAAGGAACCCATTTAATTTTTCACGAATGCTTTTTTCTGTGTTGTTGTTTGCCATCTCACTTGGTTATATGTATATGAATGTGTGTGTATATATATATATATATATATATATGTTTAATGCTTAACATGTTTATGTTACTTTACATACAAATACTAACTTCTCACATCTTTCTATCTGTCTCTTTATCATTTCTCTATTTTGGCACCCTCTGTCCACAAATTTGACATTCAATTCTAGAGTTTATATTTATTTTATTATTTTATATTTACATTTTTAGTTTAATTTGGAATTTGACTCTGTGCTAAATGTATCTGAATTGATTTTGAAATTGCAAATAGTTACTATGACACCATTTATTAAATAATCTTCTTATAGTTTAAAAATGATCTTTCAGTTAAATTTTTTAGGTAACGTTATTGGTCATTTCTGGGTGATCTCTTGCTTCAGTGATATCATCTTTAATTCTTGGGTCAGGACCACATTATTTTGATTATTACTGTAAAGGCATGTTTTAATATCTGGCAGCTCTAGAAGCTCTCTTACCCTTCTTTGTTTTTTCTTCATTATTCTAAACTATTGTTCTAACAAATGAGATTTAAAGTCACATTGTCTAAAAAAAATAAAGTAAAATAAAATGATATTGTCTAATTTCCTCTCAAAAATAACTATTTTCAAGTTCTGATTGGATTTGTATTAGATCTGAGTGTGAAGCAGGCACATTTTATGGTGCTGAATTTAGTGCTTGGTGTATTTTGTTTATTTCATCAAAGAGATCCATGTTTATTTATGGAAAATATTGGAAGATAGAAAGTAAAACTGGGGTGCCTGGGTGGCTCAGTTGTTAAGCATCTGCCTTCGGCTCAGGTCATGATCCCAGGGTTCTAGGATCGAGCCCCGCATCGGGCTCCCTGCTCCACGGGAGGCTTGCTTCTCCATCTCCCCCTCCCCCTGCTTGTGTTCCCTCTCTCGCTGTGTCTCTCTCTCTGTCAAATAAAGAAATAAAATCTTTAAGAAAAGAAAAAAAGTAAAATGGCTTGTCACTCACTAATGACCTTGCTGACCATTTTACGTAGAACTTTCTGGTTTATTCGTCTGTTTCCTCTTTACTGGCATTGGCGGTGGGGGTTCCCCACCCTGCTTCCCCATCAGTGTGGAGGTCACACAAGGTGTCCATGCGGAGCAGCCCAGATGCCATCTGTCCCATCTGCAGGGGGCCGGGCTTTGGGAGTGAGGAGTGCAGGCACACTCACTTGGTGAAGGTCAAGCTGTCCTTGAGGTCTTGGTGGTCTTTATAAACTGCTGCTGGGGCAGGGTGGAGTGTGGGCCATCTGAGGATGCGCTTCAAAACATGCTTCAGCAACCTCACCATGGTGCTTTACAGCCTGTGAAAATGGCTTTATAGCCAGAGGTTACCTGGAAGCCCTCCCTCTAGCCTCAGTGGAACTATCTGAGCCGATGATTCAATGAGCTGATTTGATAGACTTGGGCTCCGGGGAACCTAGGGTCGCCACTCCCTCTCAAATCATCTGTCAGATGCCAGAGCAGGCGTGGTGTCCTGGCATGTGCCTTTTCTGGTGGACTTCCCAGGCCACTTGGCCCCCAGACTCAGCTGCACGCCTGCCTCTCTCCAGGTCTCCATTTCCTGCCTTCCCTTCAGATAACTTCCAGGGTAGACCTCTACCTGACTCCCTTTCCATGGTAATTAAATGATCCCTTCATGTACCCCTTACTTTCCCTCTGGAACTTTTTTTTTTTCCCTGCTCGAAGAACACTTGAACCTGTTGATTTTGAATTTTTTAATTATTTGTCTAAAAATGTCTTTGGTTTGACTTCATTTTTAAGGACTGTTTTAGGTAAAGAATTTTAGACTGGCTGTTACTTTTTTTCAGCAACTTGATAATTTTGCTATGATTTGGCTTTCATTCTTTCTATTGAGTCTTGTTGCTGCTTGGAAGGGGATGTGCCTTTTCCTCTGGGGGGGTTTTCATCCCAGTGTGTTTGTTTATTTATTTACTTATTTATTCATTTTTAACTTTTTATTATGGGAGCTTTTGTATGTATGCAAAAGTAGAATAGTATAGTGACACTCTGTTACGGCCGTCATTCAACTGTAACATCATAACCCATGGCTAAGCTTGTATGTATCCATCTGCATCCTGGCTTGGCTTTCTGATATGACAAAATTTCCCTGGCTGATCTGGTACATTTTTTGCTCCGTACCTGGAATCAGCCAGTGAACTGTAGTTGCTTTTCATGGGATTTGGTATTTAGAGATCATAAGCTGGGCAATAAGGGTGCTCATTACAACTTGAGTTTGTCATTGCTTCCACGCCTTTTAGTAGGCGGGACTGGGCAATACATTTTCAATAGAAAAAGCAACAGCATGAAATCTGACTGATATTTCCAATTCCACGTTACGATTACGGAGTTTTTACTTACCTTTTTTGTTGTTGTTTTTATTTATAAATTTCTTTTTCTTCCACAAAAATCTTGGTTCCTAATTATGCTAGCATAATGACTTTTTCCTTTATCCATATCTGTGTGTAATTATATGTGTATAGGTGTGTGTGTGAATAATATATAATTTATAATACATAGTATATAATAGAGAATAATAGCGTATAACATTTATTTATCGCACACACACCATATAAGTGTGTAAAATAGTTTCAGAATAGAAATACCAATATTATTGCTAACAATGTGATTACTTCTTTTTTTTTTTTTTTGGATGTATCCCACAAGAAATAAACAGTCGAATTATTTTGTTTTGCGCACACTTGAAGTGATTCCCCTATGTGGCTAAAGTCATCAGTTTGATATTTAGGATAATTTCATTTTATTCTTGACTTTTATTGGTTACCCTTTTATTTTGTTTTATAATTATGTGTATCAAATATACTAAACAGACGTGTTTAGGTTACTTTCATTTCTGCCCCTCTTTTTCTCTACAGGAAAACATTAATTTGTTGTTTATCTATACATTGTTACTTAATTTTTAATGTAAGTAAATACACAGATATATATATTCCTCTCCCATTCCTATTCTTAATTAAATGGTGGCATGTTATATAAAGTTTTCTACCTTGCTCTTTCCATCTAACTTTGCATTTGGAAATTAGTCAGGAGCAGTACATAGAAATATTTCTCATCACTGTTTACCACTGCGTTGTACTCCATTGTGTAAGTGTACTGTAGTTCATTCAGTCCCTATTAATGGACATTTTCAATTAGCAATAATCGCGCCTCGGATAAACCTCATTGACTACGATACTGCCACTGCGCAAAGCTCCTATTAATGGACATTTGATTGTTCTTATTCTTTGCTCTAGCAGATGGTGCTTCAAGTAATGTCCTTGTGCCCACATCTTCTCATAGTTTTGCCAGTGTATCTTTCTGAAAGATTCTTTGCAGTAGGTTGGTTAGATGAAAGATATGTAATTTTGGTCAATAATACCCAATTCCACGTCATAGGATCATTCAGTTGTCCATTCCCACCAGAAATAAATGGCCATGCTTAATTCCCCAGTCTTTCCAACATATTATGTTGCCAGACTTTTATATTTTTGCCAACTAATCAAGTAAGAAATGGCATCTCAGTGTCATTTTGTACGTCTAGGTATATGTGTGTGTGGGGGGGGGATTATTTGCTTGTTTTCTACAGTGCTTTGAATTCATAATGTTTTGGAAAATCTTCAGTCTCTCTATTGTTATTGCTTCTCTCGTTGTCTTTCTTTCCTTTTTCTGACACTCAGTTATATACTTCTTTTTTTTTTTTTTTTTTTTAAAGATTTTTTTTATTTATTTGAGAGAGAGAATGAGATAGAGAGAGAGAGCATGAGAGGGGGGAGGGTCAGAGGGAGAAGCAGACTCCCCGCCGAGCAGGGAGCCCGATGCGGGACTCGATCCAGGGACTCCAGGATCATGACCTGAGCCGAAGGCAGCCGCCCAACCAACTGAGCCACCCAGGCGCCCTCAGTTATATACTTCTTAAGACTTTTTCATCATATTACATATATCTCTTATGCTCTTTTTTTAGTTAGGCTTTCCATCCATTTTCTATCTGTGCTTTAGTCTAGATTTCTTTTTCTGAAGTATCTTCCAGTTCCGTATTTCTTTTCTCTCTCTTGTATTATGCTGGTAAACTTACGTATTATGTTCTAAATTTCTGTTATGGAATTTCCATTTGGTTATTTTTGCTAACCCAAAATAAAATTATTTATGCATGTTTTTAATCACTGAAACACTATTGGCAGGTCTGTTTCTATTGTCTTTTTTTTTTTTTTTTTTTTGGGGGAAAGGGGTCTTGGTCTGTGGTTTTTTTTTGTTTTTTTGTATGCCTGGGGTTTTTAAATTAATGCCAGAGATCACATGTGAAAAATATTAGAGTTAATTGGATCTGGATGATGTTACTTCAGATAGGATTTACTTTTTTTCCTCATTTCATGTGTTTTTATAATATGTTTATTTAGATAGTGTGATCAAACCTTTTTTCTGTGATATTCACAATGAAGGTAAGAGTACTTTGTAGTAGAAAACAGATTTTTTTATTGCATTTCTTTAGCTTGTTACTTTCAGATAATTATAGATTTCCCTGCAGCATTAAAAAATACTGTGAAGAGATCCACGTACCCTTCACCCAATTTCTCCCATTGGTAACATCTTACAGAATGATGTTGTATCACAACCAAGAAACTCGACATTGATGCAATTCACGGACTTTGTTTAGATTTTACTAGTTTTACATGAGCTCATTCGTTTGTGTGTATGGTGTGTGTATTTAGTTCTGTGCAGTCCGTCCCACGTATAGATTCATGTGACCAACACCACATTCAAGATGTGAATACTTCCACCCCAGGATCCTTCCTGTCCCCCTGGGATAGCCACAATCACTCCCCTTCTCCTTGCCCTCCCTAACTCCTGCCAAATCCGGTCTCTTCCTTGTCTCTACTTTTTTTTCACTTGAGGCGTGTTGTATAGATGGGGATCATATGGTGCATGACCTTTGAGAGTGGAGAGTTTTTCACTCAGCCTAATTCCCTTGAGATCCACTTGAGTTGTTGTATGTATTGTTATATTTTCCTTTGATTGCTAAGTACTCTTGCATAGTATGGATGTAGCACACTTTTAACCATTACAGGACATCTGGGTCATGACCAGCCTAGGGGCTATAATGAATAAAGCTGCTATGGTCATTTGTGTAGAGGGGTTTATGCCTAAAGAGTAGCTGAGTCATATGGTAATCGCATGTTTAGTTTTATAAGAACCTGGGAGTCAGGGTTCCAAGGTTGCTGGGCCTTGGGGATGGATGTCATAACTGAGACTTTGCCTCTCCTTCTGCTTCAACCATGGACACATATCTAGAACCTGACTGCTCCTGGTTTAGGGAAGAGATTGGGAAGCCAACGGGTGTCTTCTCCTTTGAATCTGTTGTTACTCAAGGCTCTTGGTTACAAGGATCAGGACCCAGGCTCAGAGTAGCTTAGGTACAACATGGGTTTACTGAAAGGATTGTTGAGGCATGTGTAAGGCAGTATTTAGATGGGCATCTGGGGATGATCAGAACTAGTGGCTTGAATGTTGTCTTTCCTCTTTGCCCCTGAGTGCTGCATTCCTTCTTGCCTTGTCCCTTCATCCTCGTGGCAGGCAGAGAATATGGCCACTCACCATGCTCAGTCCAGCCCCCACAGCTCCTGTGCTCAGAGATCATACCTGACCCTTGTTTCAGTTCTGGAAATCCTGGATGGAACTCTGAATCCCCTGGGGGGATTCAGATGCCTCATACCAGTCCAGGTATCAACCAAGTGCTGGAGATGGGGGATTATTGTAAGCGAGAAGGACACCCCCCCCCCAGTTGGGTCAGCCCCCTGTGAGAACGTGAGGGGGGTAGGGGCTTGCTCTAGGTCAGACAGGGCTCAGCAGCCGACCTACAGTTGCCTGGTATTTGTCTTCTCCTTGTTCAGGACGCAGAACTCAACCTCCCTGCTCTACTGTTTGTTATAAGCCTAACTAGATAGAACTCAGGGACAGATGGCATTTCCGCTCACGAGCCAAGTGGAGTGAGGTGCTGGCCATAAATGGTTAAATAAGGGGTCGTTAGCAGCACTACTGTGTGTGTGAGGAGGCAGGTGCAGCTGGACTCCGTGGGCTCCCTCCGTCCCCAAGGTGTGCTCACTGACCTGCACCGTCAGGCTCGGCGCCCAGTATCGCTCTGGAGCAAGGATCTGTAGCCTCACAAGGCGTGAGCCCCAGCGGATCCTTGGAAAGTCTGCGTGTCCCAAGTGCCTCCAGATATATTTCATCGATTTGTCTGAGCTGTCACGGTTGGCCTCTGACAGCATTTCTAATTGACCACTCTGATTTTGGACAGTTTTCATTATGTGCATTTCCAATATGACCACTCCAGGTCGGTCTCTCTCTCTCTCTCTTTTTCTTTTTAAATCCTCTGTAAAATGTTTGCTGGGGAACCTGTGTCACCCAAGATGGGATATTTCCAGACACTGTGGGCTCTGTGAACCCCTAACTCCAGCCTCTAGGAAGGCAGCTGCGAGTGCTCTGGGCTCTGGGACCTCAGGGACCCGGGGGGCTTTTCTGGGGGGGACCCTCACTGCTACAGGTGAGTCACTGGCCGCCTCTGCTGCAAAGGTCTCCCGTGTTGCTTCATAGGACCTGGGAGCGTGAAGCCGTGCTATGGGTCTCTTGTGTGTCTTCACAAGAGAGAGGGGCCACCAGCGTGTGTCACAGGGCTTCAGGGTAACAGTGGGATAATGTTGGGAAGAAAAGAAAATTGGTAATGGACAGATCCTGGGTGTGTCATTACTGCCTGACTCACTTGTTTTCGGGTGCTTTGTCGCATACAGCTTTGTACGCTCTTGCATCCCTGTCGCTTGATTAAAAGTGCGCATGTCTCCGCTTCCTGCTCGTCAGGTACACTGTTGACCACGTTGACTTAAGAGGGAATGAGGTTATTCACGTCGCTCACCCACAGCAATGGGTGTTGTTTTGCACTTGCCGAGGAAAACCTGCTGATGACGTGGAGTGACATCTGACCAGCTGAGAGTTGATATTGGCAGACGAATCTCATGGCCTGTCTCTGGCCGCTCCTTTGCTGCCTTGTAGTCATTGGGGATATCAAAAACCCAGATGGGAAGTCCCAGTTTGACAGGTTTCAATTTGTACTCTGAAAGACTCTGGGGAAAAACCAAACAAGGTCCCCGGCAGTGCCCCGCCGAACCTGCTGACCAGGAGCTCAGCAGGACCATGAGAAGGGGTCTAGTGGAAGAGTGCCCCTGTGGGATGCCGGGAGGCCTTCCTTACAGCACTGGGAGGAGGGTGGACGGCTGCCCAGGGCAGGAGACTTCAGGGAAGCGCAGACTCGGTGGGAGCAGCCTTTGCAAGGAGACATTAATACAGGTGAGAAAGAAAAAATGCCTCTCTCTGAAGAGAGGACGCTGGTGGCCTGAGGTCGCTGTGGCTTTCCCTGACCTATGGCTTGGTGCCCAGGTCTGGACACTGAAGGGCCAGGACCGAGTTTCATGTGTCACTGGCATCCTCCTTCGGTGCGCCCAGCCTGGATCGGGTGCACGGGCCAGTCTCAGTGAGGGGAGCAGTGCTTTGCTGCTGAGGTGGATATAGGTCCTTCACCAAGGCACACTTCTCCCTCCTGACCCCCATTACGGGCAGGTAGTCCTCTTTAACCTGCTGACAGCTCTGGGAGGGTTGAGTGCAGGGCCAGAGGGTGAGAGAGGGGAAGGGTACTCGCCTGCCAGATGAGCCAGGTGCTCAGCGCCTCTGAACCTGGCAACAGATTCTGTGACCAGATTGCCCTTAGATACTGCATAAGACCTAGCATTGGAGGTGGCACCCAGGATATAGTTGTGGAATGACTACACAAAGAAAAGGAAACCAGCAGAAACAGGAGGGTTCTTCATTTACTAAAAAACCCGGTGAGAACATCTAGGAGTCCTCCTCCCCCAGAGCCCCTCCCCTGCCAGACTCCTTACCTCCGGCTTGCCCTTAGAACCTTCCTGGTCACCTGGTCTACCTCAAGCATGCAAGCGCTGAGCCGCTTCAGTTCTCAGGGAGGCTACAGTGGCTGCACCAGTTTGCATTCCCACCAACAGTGCATGAGGGTTCCTTTTTCTCTACATCGTCGCCAACGCCTGTTGTTTCCTCTCTCCTGATTTTAGCCATTTTGACAGGTGTGAAGTGATATCTCATTATAGTTTTGATTTGCATTTCCCAGAGGATGAGTGATGTTGAGCATCTTTTCATGTGTCTGTTGGCCATCTGTATGTCTTCTTTTTTTTTTTTTTTTAAAGATTTTATTTATTTATTCATGAGAGAGAGAGAGAGAGAGAGAGGCAGAGGCAGAGGGAGAAGCAGGCTCCCCGCGGAGCAGGGAGCCCGATGCGGGACTCGATCCCAGGACCCTGGGATCATGACCTGAGCTGAAGGCAGACGCTTAACCGACTGAGCCACCCAGGCATCCCAACCATCTGTATGTCTTCTTTGGAGAAATGTCTGTTCATGTCTTCTGCCCATTTGTTAATTGGATTATTTGTTTTTTGGGTGTTGAGTTGTGTAAGTTCTTTACATATTTTGGATTCTAACCCTTTATGAGATGTCATTTGTAAATATCTTCTCCCATTCCGTAGGTTGTCTTTTAGTTTTGTTGATTGTTTCCTTTGCTGTGCAGAAGCTTTTTATTTTGATGAAGTCTCCATATTTTTGCTTTTGTTTCCCCTGCCTCAGGAGATATATTTAGAAAAAAACGTTGCTATGGCCAATGTCGGAGAAATTACTGCCTGTGTTCTCTTCTAGGATTTTTATAGTTCTAAATCTCACATATGGGTCCTTAATCCATTTTGAATATATCTTTGTGTGTGGTGTAAGCCAGTGGTCCAGTTTCATTCTTTTGCAGGTGGCTGTCCAGTTCTTCCCACACCGTTTGTTCCAGAGACTTTTTCCCATTGCATATTTTTGCCTCCTTTGTCAAAGATGAAGTGACCACATAAACATGGGTTATTTCTGGGCTTTCTGTTCTGTTCCATTGATCTATGTGTCTGTTTTTGTGCCAGTACCATACTGATTTGATTACTGTAACTTTGTAATATAACTTGAAATTTGGAATTGTGAGGCCTCCAGGTTTGTTTGTCTTTTTCAGGACTGTTTTGGTATTTGGGGATCTTTGGTTCCATGCAAATTTTAGGGTGGTTTGTTCTAGTTCTCTGAAAAATGTTGGTATTTTGATAGGGACTGCATTAAATCTGTTGATTGCCTTGCGTGGTTTGGATATTTGAACAATACTTCTTCCAATCCATGAGCATGGAGTATCTTTCTACTTGTTTGTGTCATCTTCACTTTCCTTCCTCAATGTTCTGTAGTTTTAAGAGTACAGGTCTTTCACCTCCTAAGGGTTGTATCTTATGTGAATTGTCCTATTCTTGAATAGGATGATAGAAGTGTGATGGGGGAATTTTGGGCTGGGGAAAGGAGCCCCTTTAACAAACACAACCTATTTATAGTTGTATGCTAACGGAGGCTCAGAGTTTCAGATTACGAAATCAGTTGGTTATAATATATTCTTTTTCTTCTTAAAAACATTTATAGGTGTAACTAAGGTCTTGGCAATATGACAAGCCTAAATCAGGTTTGTGAACAATACTTAAACCTTCTCCATTGGATATTGGTAATTGGTCTTTTAAGTTAAGTTAAATACAAGGGTCCTCTTTGGGTGTGGACAGGTTCTGTCTTCCTTACAGCATGCCCTGTGGTTTTGGGCAAGTTTCTTAACCTCTCTAGGATTTTTCCTCATCTCTGAAATGAGCAGATGTTTTACTTGCTGTATGATTTCTGAGGGTCCTGCTCACTCAAAAATTCTGACTCTACTTCAAAAAAGTGGATTACCTCGCTATACGTGACTGATTATATGCCATGGAGCACCAGTTTCCATTATAGAAACACACTAGCCAATTATTTTTCACATAGACCTTTGCAAACCACTGAAACATGAGTTACTTACAAGGGAAGGTGGAAGAAGAGGGAGATGCGGTGCCTGCAGCAAGAACCTTCCCTGAGCAGGGCGGCCGTACCTGCCAGCTCCCGGAAGGTCCCCACACTCCTCCTAGCACCCGAGTGCACAGGCCTGTTCTTGGCACATCGGTGCCCTGCGAACTGACCCCGGCTAACTGTGCTCTGATTTGCAAAACACATTATCTAGCAGTTGAGATTGCTTTTGTCTCTTTACCAGGCTGTTACAGCAGGCAAGTCAGAAACCTGCTGTTCTCTGTCCTTGCCACTGAGGCCCTGTTCGCAGGAGCTGAGGTTGTCCTTGTCCTGTGCACACCCCACCCCGTTCTCATTCAGCGTATCTGCAAAGTGGTTGCTGTCTCGAGTAGTCTCTACTCATCCCCTTCAGTACTGAACACCTGCAAACCCCAGGTCCCTTGGAAGGTGCAGGCCTGTGCACAGCCAATTCTGGACAAGGTGCTGCGGGCATGAGGAGTGAGGCCAGCAGACGTGGCCTTTCTGTGGCGTGCATACAAGGAAAGGAGGAGGCACGCCGCTCAGGGATGGGATTGATGTGAGGAGAGGAGCTGGCCCTCAACTCCTGGCTCTCGGGGGCACGGCGAGGGAGAGGGCAGCCTGGGGAAGTGTCCTGGAGGGCCTTGTCCACCTTGTGATATGAGAATGAGCTGTGGCCCGTCAGTGGCTGGAGGTAGAGACGTCCATGTCTTTCACCGGGAGAAGTCCTGGGGCAGGGAGTCAGGTGCACTTGCTGTAGCATCAGGTGAGGATGACTGTGGGACACGGAGGCCAGTGGACAGGACGCGGCAGCCAGTCACAGCATGCAGGCCATCAGCGGCTGGGGAGCACACACGAGGGAGGGAGTCTGTTGTTTCGGCAGCTGCCCGTCTGTGGAAGGCAAGGAAGGTGCTGACAGAGGACAAGGCTGGATGCTACGACCAGAGCTAAGTTGGTTCGAAGGGAAGAAGGCCATCGCAGATTTGATGTGGGGTTTGCTTCGTTTGAGAAGCCTCTGGGAGGATGGGCTGGCCAGGAGAACTCGGAAGCGCAGGTCTGAGGCTCAGAAGCAAGCGGCATCCGGAGGACCTAGTCCCGGTGGGTGGTAGAGAGGCGATGGGTCACGAGAACAATCGTGCTGGCGGTGAGCAGAGGGATAGGAGACGTAGGGCACTGTCATGGGGGCCATCTTCACAGAAGGGGACAGCAAGGACAGATGGGCATTGAGCACGGAAGGAGGACCATCCTGGCAGTGTGCAACTTACCCCAAAGAAGGAAGCATTCAGTGGGATTGTTCTGATCGAGATTTTGTCATCGGGCAACAGAATGATATTCCTCAGAAATTCAGAGTGTCTCTGACTCTGTGTCCCTCCCCGATTTTACAGGTACAAATTTTAGTAACTCTGCAGTTACGTTTGAGAATCTTGGACTATTGAAAACATAAAGCAAACTCTCATGGCATTGGCTTGGGAGGCCCTTGCAATGACAGCTCAGTGAGGGAGGAAATGAGGGGAGTGTTTTTATAGGAAAGCGTTGACAGCCGTGGGCATCATGTTGGAGTCAGGGCATGAGCTCACCACCCATAACCTATCGGGTACCTTCTTCTCTACTGCCTGGTCTGGACAGTGCTCATTTCAAAGTTTTGTTGATATTATCTTGAGGAGAAACAAACACGTCTTAATTAACCCCACCAAACCTACTGTTGGAAAAACAGTATTATTCCTACCACGTGTAATAACCCATCTGTAGGGAAAATAATCCATTAAGTGTGAATCAATGTGAATTTAAAAACTATTATTAAGATCGGATTGGTTCCTAGTTATGAGCACCATAATTTTAGTATTTGCTCATGCGTACTTTGTGATACCGTGTTCTGTGACCCTAAAACTTAATACCCATACAAATAATGTCTATATGGTAATTAGTGTTAAAAATCACAGGTAAGCCAATCAAATGTTTCACAGATGAATCCCTTTGTTTAGGGTTAATTTAAATCTGTGACTAATTAGATACCCCTGTTTTGAAATTCTAGTGATAATTGTAGCAGAAGGTGAATTTGTTTGCATTTTCAATAAATCATTCATTAACTGAAATGAAATCTTTTCATTAAATTACCTCTCGTGGTTGAGTTAATAGAGAGTTTTCCTTTCTTTTTAAATTTACTGGAGTATCCTTCAGTTCTCCTTGAGTGAACCAAGCAATTGCTTTGACCATTGTCACCCAGAAAGCATTTCCCTTCAGCATTCTCTCTTCCCCAACTGGGCCATAAATTGTCTCGCAGCTGAGATTGCTGTCTGCTTCCACAGAGTGTGGAGGCGGACGATCTGCTCAGAGCTGGTTCTTGTTACACCTTACGAAGACGCATCAAAACTGCTATTGGTTGATTTCAAGAGAAACACCTAGCAAACTTATCTGGGTTTATATCACGAGGCCCAAGGCTACAGTTAGAGCATCACTTTTGAAAATCCACTGGTCACATTTGTCAGAACTTTCCTACATTTTGATTGTGGAAGGGACATGAAGGCCCTGCTTGTGAGAGACAAGGGAAAATCTACCGAACTCGGATGATCTGGAGGTGTTCAGGGGAGGTGTGAGACAGCCGGCCAGGGTAACTGTTTTGTGCTGAATTATGTCCCTCAAAAGACAGGTGGAGTTCCTAACCCCTGGTACCCATGGATATGACATTATTTGGAAATAGGGTCTTTGCAGACATAATCATGTTAAGATGAGGTCATACTGAAGTAGGGTGGACCCAAATCCAATGACTGGTGTCCTTATAAGAAGAGAATACCGGGCCAGACACAGACACACATTGTCACACATTGTGACGATGAGGACAGAGGTCCAAGTGACGTATCCACAAGGGATGTCAACTATACCAGAGAGAAACTAAGGGAAAGGCAAGGAACAGAGTCTCCCACACAGGCTACATAGAGAGCATGGCCCCACTGGCACCTTGATTTTTGCCCGTGTGAAGGACAAAATTCCTGTTGTCTCTCGCCACCCATTTGTCGTCATTTGCTACTGCAGTCCTGGGACACGAGAACGTCATCTGTCAGCACGTCTGGTTGAGTCCTGGTATGGCCTAACCAATCCTTTGTGGCCACTCTGGAAGGGAGGACTTAGTCGGTTCAACTAAGGTCTTACAGCCCATCCTCACCTCAAACCTGACCTCCTGGCTGTTTTCTCCTGCCTTTCTGGAGATAGGGTTTGAAAAAAGAAAAGGGTCTTTGTACAGAGTGGTATCCCAGACTCTGTATCCTTTCTTGGAGCATCCTGGCCTTTGGGAGCTGACGCTTTCCCCCATGTCAGTCGTGTGCTGAGAGGAGGTGAGCCAGGCACGAAGACTGTGAGAACCATGGAAGGGAAGGGTGGCCGGCGGCCTCCAGGGGCTCAGCAAGCTCTGCTTTCCTCCCCGGAACACCCCACAGGCCAGCCCAGCCTGTAGAGGGGAGCGGGCACCCTCCCCTGGTGGCAGCCGCTGGGGGCCTTAGCAGCCCGGGAGCACCTGCTCCACCTGAGCTTTGGGAATGGCAAGCTAGAGGTCACAGTGTGAGGAGACGTTGAGAGATGAAACCAGAAGGCCTGTCTCACAGGTGCTCCTCTGCATCTCGGTCCCGTGCCTGTCCCCATCGGCCTGTGCTTTCCTGGTAATTCTGACTCTTTTCTGAACTACCTGGAGAAAATCAAACAGGAAATGAGCCACTGAGCCGAAGTAGTAAAGGTCGGTATGTTCTAGATTGGAGGACCCCAGACAAGGCAGCCAGGACCTAGGGAGATGTGTAGAGCATCAGGGACCGCCCGCTAGGAGGGTCGATCGGCCACAAAACAGAGAAGGGTTGCCTCCTGCCTTAGTGTTGTGAATTTTACCCGTCACGGCTGGTGCCAGGAATTATATTCTGGTGTGTTTTCCCTTTTCCTTTACAGGCCCTGCGATTCCTTATCTATCTGCTTTGAGTTCTCTTGTGATTGTTCACTTTGGGGGGCCTTCGGGCTGCCCGCTGGTCATGGGGATGGCTGCTCCAGGCTTCCTCCTTCCTTCCTTCTCCAGGCTGGCCTGCCTGTCCTCCCTGGGCACCACCTAACTTCCTTTCCTTTGTGTTTGTGCTTAAACTTGTTCCATTTCTTCCTCTTGGTCATGCCGAAGGCCCTGACAGCTGCTTTCGCCCCCGCCGCCCCTCCCCCCAACGAAGCCAGGTTGGAGGCACCCACTCATTGCAGTCTCCCCAACAGACACCAGTTTTCCCTCAGCTCCCTCATCTCGTTCAGATCCTTGAACTGTTGGAGAGATGTCAGAATCATACCTCCCCTGGGAAGAGGAGCTGATGTTTCTGTCTTAGCCACAACAACACGCATCTGTGCCATGGAATCTCTGTAAAAAGAAGCCAAGATCGAGAAAGGGGGGGTGGGGCTTGATGCTTTTTCCATTTACGGTGAGAGGCTGAAGTCCACTTGTGAGCATGCCCTGGGCCTCGGTTTCTGCACCGCTGTATGCAGGGCCAGAGTGCAGGTTTCGTTCTAGATCAGAGGGTTAATGATTGCGTTTCTCCTAGGTGGTTTCACACAGTGGCATGATTCAACAAAAGCTTTGATAAGTAAATTTTGCTTTCTTTGTTTGAGCTTCTAGACACATGTATTGATTCTAGCAAAATGACCCAAATGTTTGGTTGATTTAACAAATATCAGTTTCCAAAACTAACTTTAATGAGTACAAACAACTTTTTTTTTTTGTAGGGCTAGGAGGAAGATGGCTGTTTGCAAAACAGCCTCACTTTCATGGTATGGAATAATAATTTTCATCAGGGCGGGATGATCATTTCTCAAGGCTTTGAGGTCCCCCATGAATATGCACATCCAGGTTTCAGTATTGGTAAAAAAAAAAAATAAATAAAAAAAAGACCTGAATGTGTTGCGAGCAGGGGTTTATACTGAGGACTTGATGATCCTTGGACATGAAAGAACACCAGGAGCCCACTGCCACCTGACCTCTGTGTTTCAATTTGGTGATGGTCTCCTGGGCCTCTTTCCTTCTGGTGGCCCTGTGGATTGTTAGCACGGCAGGGATTTTCAGTGACAGGCTTCAGATTCCACGCCCCGTTTGACATACAGCGGAGCCTCGAATGCCGATCGGGCCCCCTTCGGGCCCATCTGTCGCCCACCGTCTGTGTTTCCTCCTCTCAGTCTGCCCTGGAGGATGTCAGATGAGCCTTGACCTCTCTGCTTGGCCCACCTGAGCCCGCCATGCCCCTGAGGCCCCAGGGTGCCTGCCTCCTCTGCACCCACCTGCGAGGGAGGAGGCACGGCAAGTGGGTGAGGAAGCTGCTCAGGCATCACCGAAGAGACCGATGGGCACTGAGCTGAAGGGCAGGCACCAAGATTCGGTTCCCGGAGGGCCAGAGCTCCTGTCTGGGGAACTCTGGGGCTGCTCTGCAATTCTCTGTTGGCTCTGCCTGCCTCTGCATAAAAGCTTGCCTGCTCCCCATAGTTTAAGTTAATTTGAGGATGGGAGGTTTAATATCACACTGTACATGCGGTGCCGGCTTTGTGTGCAGTGAAGAGGCAGGTTCGAGGTCACTAGAAAAGCTGCATTGTTCTTTAAATTTCTAGCTCCTTGAAACTCCAGCGTAATTTTTTTTTTAACCAAAATGTAGCGTGATTAAGTCCTGTGTTTAAGTTTGGGATTAAAATCAAAACCACTCTACGTTGTTTAAAAAAAAAAAAACAACAACAACATTATCCTGACACTCGTTAAGAGGGTGGGGATGACTGACTTTATTCGGGACTATTGTGATAGGTGTCAGGAGGGAGATCAGGCTCAACTCCAAATACAAGAACAACTGGGGAGGTGTGGTCAAGGAGCAGGTGTGGGGGTCAGTGGATGGATAATTACTAAGAGTTGGGCATTCTTGGACACCAGCTTAACGCGTTCCTGCTGAAGGTAAGCCAGGGGCTCATACATCCTCCTTGGGGAGGAGGATCAGATCTTGAGCGTGGGAGATTCTCTCTACACTGACGCTGCAGGATTCTTGATGAAACTAGCCTGTGAAGGCCCAGCAAGGTTGCGGGTGAAAGTCAAGGCCTCGTTGAGAAGGGGGACCAGGAGAGCCTGCCTTAAGTTTGGTCAATGAGAGAGTCTCTCTGTTGGCACTTGATTTAAAGTCTTGTTACTCAACAGTAACTGACGTTTTCTAGGCTAGGCATTGGGGTTTAAACAGTTTTTAGTGGAGGATGAGAAAGTGAGTGTCATACAACCACAGGGCATTGAAAAGTGTAGCGTGCATTCCTCTGCCGGAAGCGTTCACTCTCCAGCCTGACGCTATTGGAGTTCAACAAAGAAGCTATTTTAGGGATTGTCCTCACAAGATTTTTAACAATTTGCTGGGGTTGGGAGTATTTGAGAATGAGAAGGGCGTAGGGTAAAGGAACATCATCTGCAAAGCAGTGAGGAGCATACGCGTCTCCTTGCTTCTCCGGATGCAGAGGCCCAAATGGGCCCAAGGGGTCCTGGACGGTCAGGAGCTGAGACAGGAAACTAGGCAGAGGGAACATTTCTTCATCATTCATAAATGAGTCCCAACCATGCAATTCTATGAGGTTCTACCCCAGCAACTTGTTTCTCACAGCCCGGTGACTTGAGACCATCTTAGTGGGCCTTCAGAAAATAAATTTCCTCTTAAGTGATGAGCAACATTCTAGCGTATTTTTGCATTTATACCAAAGAGAAAACTGTCATGCCTTTCCCTAAAGTCTCTTATGCCCACTTATGACATTCAGTTAAATTTTAAAGCCTTCCAGACTAGGAGGAAGTCTTCCACAGTGTAGTTAAACCAGAAGTTAGGGGATTAATTGAAAAAGTGGAAGGATTTTGGGGGCATCTGGGTGGTTCAGTCAGTTAAGCATCTGACTTTAGCTCAGGCCATGATCTCAGGGTCCTGGGATGAAGCCCTGCATTGGGCTCCCTGCTCAGCAGGGAGCCTGCTTCTCCCTCTCCCTCTGCCTCGCCCCGCATATTCTCTCTCTCTCTCTCAGCTAAATAAATAAATACATCTTAAAATAAAAAAGAAAAGAAAAAGGTGGAAGGTTTTTTATGATTATCGTACACCTTAAACTTTTTTCACTTTTCCTTTTTTTTTCTTTTTGCTGATCTTTTCATGTAGGGCCAATGCCTGTTTTTAATGTGGTTCCACTGATTAACTTTCACGTATGATTCCTTTCACGTGGAGTTAGGAGATTTTCACATTTTCTAGTTTTTCCACGTGTCTCCACCCTGCCTAATTTTGCGATATTTGTAAAGCTGTTTATATTTATAATCTTTCTAAAAGATTCAATTTAGTTTTCCAAAAATGGTTCTTCCTTTTGGGCACTCCTAATGCATCCTTTCATATTGTATTTAATTGCCCATCTGACCTTGGGACGGTGAGCTCTGGTGGATGCATGCAGGCAGAAGAGCCCAGATGTCTAGAAAGGAGCCTCTGGCTTCAGTGGTTAGCATGTCGTGGAGACTGGCCAGCATATTGTACTGAGGCTCCGTAAAGTGTCTGTGAGCTTGGGAATTTGTTTCCCCGAAAATAATTTTAGAGGATTTCTACAGTATTTGAGTGCCCAACACCTGTGGTGCCTTGTGCAAGGTTTTGAGAATAACACCCATAATCTATATGACTGGGTCCTGCCCTTGGGACGTACAGTTTAGGAGGCAGGATGGCAGTCTGGTAACACGGTGCAGAGAATGAGATGTGCCCTCAGGGAGACAAGACAAGGAGCTCCTGGGGACAGACAGGGAGTAGCGGTGAACATGTGTAAGCATCAACAACTGATCCTTCGGAACAAAATCTTACATTAGACAGTCTGTTTGCCATTGGAAAAGATTCCAGAGGGAGTGCATTTAAGACCGGAATTGAGAGGTGGGTTTGCTCTGGCATCTCTCTACTAAGGTAGAAATTTCCTGATTTGTCTCTTCTAGTCGATCTCAGAGGTGGTTTTTCCAGACCTGCATTCATTTCATCTGTTCATGTACATTGTAGACCAGGCACCTGACCTTTACCAGGACCTGGTTGACCAGATGGCCTAAACCCTGGTCTGTGTCATCTATGTATTCAAATCAAGGTAATGGGTGGTTGAATGTTTTTTGTGTTTCTTTCAAGTGTATTTTAGACATATATTTGATTTTGAGTTGGTATATGAACTTGAAAACCTCAAAAGTACTTGTGAGAAACACGGGAACTTCTTAGGGACACGTCTCCATCTTCACTTACTCATCACAATAGACTCTTGATGTTTGGTTCTGTTGCAGTATCCCTGGTCCACACATTCAGGAGCAGCGAATGATCTAGAGGTGTTCATCTAAAACCTGGTTCATAAACAAGTGAACAAACACACAACAAACAAACAAATGGGCTCTTAAATACAGAGGACAAACAGGTGGTCGCCAGAGGGGAGGAGGGTGGGGGATGGTTGAAACCGATGAAGGGCAGTAAGAGATACAGACTTCCATTTATAAAGTAAATTAGTCACAGAGAGGAAAAGCACAGCAGAGGGAATATAGTCAGTGATGTTGTAATAACGTCGTCTGGGGACAGATGGTGACTACACTCACCGTGATGGTGGGGGTGCTCTGAGTAATGTATAGAAGGGTCGAATCACTATATTGTACACCTGAGACTAATTTAACATAGTGTTGTCAACTGTACTTTCACAATAAATAATAATAATAAAAAGAACCCTGGTTTATAACTGCCTGTAGAATCAAAATGTTTGGTATCATAGGGGCTCTTCAGGGCATTTGAAAACATGTTTGTGTTGATGATAATGAGAATTTTTTTCTTTCATGTAGAGATTTTTCCCAAATTCAGTATAGGGCCTACTTTCTCTGACTCTGACATTTTATGGTCTTAGGAATTTATCAGGGAAATGTGTTTTGTTTATACTGACTATATTATGGGAAGCATGGATAACTGTTCGGGGGGCTTTTAAATTTATCTCTATGTGCTAGGTTTTTAGCTATCATAAAATTAAACCAAAAGTAAAGCAATGGGGGGCATTAAAATTGAAGTTTGAAAATCTGAATGTCTTGATTTCTTAAAAGGAATTTTGCCATAATCTCTCTCTGGATAAGAATTAAGAAAAATATTTACATGTATTATATGCAGAGTATAAGAGTTAAATTAGCCATAATTGAAAAGACATAATACGCTGACAATAATTTGGAACTGCTTTAGTATTAAAAGTAGGATCCATTTATAAGAAAATGTTTTCATTTGGTTTTTGTAATGTCAATTTGGTAAGTTCAATATATTGCTTTGAAAGTGGGTGAGGAAGGTGAGCGGGCCCACTGGCACCGTGCTCATTAGATTGAGGGCGCCTCTGGCCCTGCCTTGCTTTGTTTGAACATTTCAGTCTCTGTGTTGACCGTTCCATCGTTCGATGAAAGATAGATGAAACGCCTTCCTCAGACGCACACATTAGGGCAGCGAGGCCCTTGGCACAGTTCACCATCGTACGTTTTCAGGGTCTGCACTTTTCTCTGTGGGACTGGCCCCTCTCCCCTCCCACCCTCCTCTCTCCGAGATGATTTAGATCTTCACTGGGTCTCTAAAACTGGACACCAGATCCCCAGAAGATATTCCGGTGTTCAGTGCACCGTGTCTTGGCTACGAGAGCCCAGTTGGGGGACAAATGTGCTCTGCTGTCTGCAGGCTGCTGCGCCCTTCCCAGATCCTCGGGGGGTGGTGGGCATGGGGTGGCCCTTCCCCGGCCCTGGCCTGGGACAGAAGCAGAAGCCAGACAACCCTGAGGCCCCTGGGGGGGGAGCCCTGCCCGGGGGGGGGGGGGGGGTCATGTCTTCTCCTGGGTAAGGCCGTGCTCTGAGCCTGGTACTGCTTGGATCGCTTCCACAGTAGAGTTCCCGGCCCCGTCGCGGGTGTTACAGGCGTCCACATGTATGCATGGTCTCCCCACCCTCTGAGTATCTGAGCACATGACGATAAAAATGCCACTGTCCCTGGGGCATCCTGCTGTCCAGACCTCTCTGTCTCTTTGTCTTTGCTTGGGAGCTGCTCCTCGCAGGAGATCTCTTACCTTTTCTGCCACCTGTCTCCCTGGAGTTGTCACAGCCCAGGTGAGGCTCTGTGGTGAGGGGCTGGGGGTCGGTCAGGTAGCCCTCTGGTTGTCTGGGTAATGACCGCTGTATGGTGATAGGACACCCACCTGCTGGGCTGGTTCCATTTAAGGCTGCCTTTTGAACCAGCAAGAAATCCGTGGGGAAGTGGCTGGAGTTGTCATGTCGACGTGGTGGATGAGGTGGCTATGTTTTGAGCTGCAACACGGGATGAGTCTCAGACTGTGTTTCTTGATCCCGTCCTACTGGCTTTGTGGTTTGTGGAAATTAAAACCCCACTTGACTTTCTGTCCCAGCCTGGCAGCGCTGTGAGCTTACGTTTACTTTTGTTAATCCTCACAAGGATTTGTGTCCCTGAGTGGGACAAGCTTGTTTTGCCAGGCAGCTAGCCATCGCCTCTGTGCTGTGGGATCCTGTCTCCTGCTCCTTCAGTCTCGGTGGAGGTGAGCGGGGATGCTGAGCCCACTCTCTCTTTGATCTCAGTTTGGGCTTAGCTGCGTCATCTTAGTAATGATGCAGCTGCAACCATGTTTCTCTGGTTCTCTGAGCATTTCCAAGGCTTGTTGGTACGAACCTCATGGAGAACTTTCTTAATTCTCTGTGTTAGCACTTTTTAATCAACGAGATCGCTCACAATGTAGAAAAATCCCTTTCATGTCCTATGTCCTAGGTCAGAGGAATTCCGTGTTTTGTATTTCTTATTAAATTCCTGGTGATAATTAAAATTGAGGACTAGGACTTGGGATGTGCTTATGAATGGGAGCCTGTTGCATGTTGCATCCCACACGCCCCCACCCCACCTGGCTATATCCAGAAGAGATGAAGCAGCCCATCCAGCATTAAGCAGTCACCCTGGGAAGTGAAGGAAATGGGTATAATGCTGTCCTCCAGGAGCTGAGTGCTAAATTCGCTGGAACAACCGGATGGCAAGGAAATAGTTGAGCCTCGTCGCCGCCTGATGCTGGGGTTGTTGATAGGGAACAACTTTTCCGACTGTTTACATCATGGAAATTTGATAACCCATTTGTATTACTTAAACTGCATATTTTGTAAGTGTTGTCAAAGCGAGGGAGTAATTTGTAACAGAAGCAGAGTATGTAGAAACTGTTCTCATAAAAGTGTTCTCTAAATTGCTTTGCTTGCAGCTATGGACGCTGCTATAAAGAATGATTTCTCATATTGGATTTCTGAAGCCTCAGGAGTGGTCACAGAGCAGGCAAGGGACAGCGCGATGATTTAAAACTATTTAATGCCTCAGTTGTCATGAAATAGAAGAAAATAAACTCCAGTAGGCTGCTAGAACACATCACTACAATCTCTTAATGCCCCAAACTAGGAGGCTGATTTATCTCCCGTTACGTCTTATTAGATGGCAATCGGACGAAGAGAAAAAAAGGGACAACCAGAGCCAATGGCAGAAAATTAATCTGAAACGAGTGTGATTCAGAACAACACGAGGGTATTGTTCTTAAGTTCGAATCAAGCTTGGACCTAACGCTCCTGGAGTACATTTTATTTCTTGTAGTCACAAACACAGGAGATACGGGACAATGGGTCTAAGAGTGGGCTGGGAGGACCTCTACCCTGTGCTTCCCAGACTCTCTTGTGCACAGGACTCTCCTGAAGATCTTATTAAAATGCAGATTCAAATCTGAAAGATCTGGGAAGAAGCCTTGCACTCGGCCTTTCCAGCGAGTTCCCAGGTGCTTCGAAGGCAGCTCTTGGAGGGGCCACAGTTGGAGGGGTTATGCTCCTAATCCACCTTGCTGATGCCAAGCCAGCTGTCTGTCATGCTCTTCAGAGCGCCCTCCCTGTGCACCTGTGATGAGCAGGGAGCCCTCCCCTCCTGCGGTCAGCACACTGTCCTGCAGGTTGGCCATTCCTCCCGGAGACCGGACTTCCTGCTTCTCTTCAGTGAGGTCTGTTCCCTTCCTGTATCCTCCTCAGTGAAGGGAAAGAGGGTCCCCGCCTATCACAGAGCAGGCCCAGGATTTACTTAAGTGATTGAAAGTATTGCCTCCTTTCCAAGCTCCGTCAGGCCTGAGTCAGCCTTGCTCCTTCCCTCGAGGGTCCTGGGCCTTGTTTGAATCACTCTGGACGAGGTGGTCTTGGGTTTTCTCTGGATATTTGGAATGGTCTTGCCATTTTACAACCTGGATGAGCCACCTATCTTATTTAATCTTTCCTGGTGCCTCTGGCACCCACAGCAGATAAGGCTTTCCCAGTTTTACAACGCAAAAAAGAGGCCAGTTCACCTGCTGTTCGCTCACCTAGAAAAGTAGCCAGTGGAGATCAGCCGTAATGGACTTTTTGGTACTGCACCAAAATCCATGTGCTGAAAAGAACAAAGCAATGTGCTGAGCCTTTCCTGTAGTCATAAGCACGTTGACTGTGTGTGTTTTTGTTTTATTTGTTTTTTTTTTTTTAAGATTTTATTTATTCATTTGAGACACAGAGATACACAGAGAGAGAGAGCATGAGCAGGGAGAGAGGCAGAGGGAGAGGGAGAAGCAGGCTCCCCGCTGAGCCAGGAGCCCGATGTGGGGCTTGATCCCAGGATCCTGGGATCATGACCTGAGCCGAAGGCAGACGCTTAACGACTGAGCCACCCAGGCGCCCCAGTATTTGTCCTTTTGTGACTGGCTCATTTCTCTGAGTATACTATCCCAAGGTTCAAGCATATTGGAGCAGGTTTCCTCTTGTTGGCCGAATCATAGTCCCTTGTACGGATGGACCCTATTTTGTTTAACCATTCCATCGTGGATGGACACTTGGGTTGCTTGCATGTTTTGGCTGCCGTCAGTAATGCTGCTGTGAACAGGAGTGTGACAATACAGTTTGTGACCCTGCTTTTTAATTTTGGGGGCTATATCCCCAGAAGTGAGAATGCTGGGTCACATGGTCATTCTATTTTTAGTTTTCGAGGAACAGCCACCATGTTTTTCATAGCACCTGTTGCATCTTACGCCCCCACCAATGGTGCACAGAGATTCCAATTTCTCTACAAGTGCTTGCCAACACTTGTTTTTTCCCCCTTGGTTTGTTTTTTATAGTAGACATCCTTATGGGCAATATATTGGCTTCCCATTATAATCCTCACACAACTCCGCAGTCTGTACTCGTTTTACAGAAAAAGAGTCTCTGAGGTGCTAAGAAATGTGTCCAAGGGAACCAGAAGCAGGGATGGGCCGGGATGGAGCTGGACCTCGGTCTCTGTCTTTCTCCCCATGGAGCATGGTGGCGGCACTGGCCCCGGAAGTCCACTAGGAAGTGAACCTAAGGAGACCTCAAAGGGCCTAAAAGGGCGGTCATCTATTGACTGCTCACGTCTGGGTTTTTTTGAAGTCAAGAAAGTGACCAACGATGTTTCCAAAATCCCTGTATGTTTTCAGAGACTTTGTCAAATGAAATATTCCTCCTTGAGTCAATGAGCTCATTTCTCATTGTCTGATGTTGTTGTGGGTTTGCTTAGGACCTAATCATACCCCGTCCTCCACCCTGTCCAGTCTTGACCTCTCCCTCTCTGGCCTTCCTCCCCGCCATCCTCACCTAGCTCTCTCACCCCTGCTCCTCTCTCTTCCCTTCAGAGATGCCTCCCAGTGCTCCTTCTTGAGACCCATTCACCTGTGGGTGGAGGGACCTAATCTAGAACTAAATACCCTGCCACTCCAGGGACTCTTGCCTCCCACGTGCTCCCATCTGTGCAGTTCTGAGTTTGTACATGTTTGCATTCGATCTGGGTCTGTGTGTGTGTGTGTGTTATTTTTGTATAGCAGCTCCCTGTGATGTACACAATTGATTTGTTTTGTGAAGACTTTGTGTGCAACAGATTTTATGTGGTAGTTTTTGAAACCTTGTACCCTTTAAAGAAAATGACTTTTCATGCCCACAAATACTGAAACTGGGACTATTTCTCTTGACTTAGAGGTATCTTGCACACACCTGCTTTTACACTTTGGCTGATGAGTCTGCTCATGACCTGAAATTCCTTCAGGGACCTACCTGGGTTATTGTACTGATGACTATATTTAGTGGATCCTAAAAACAAGAAAGGGCAGGCCATAGAAATGCTTTCCTTTGGAGTAGGAATGTGTAGAGTTGGTGAGATTGTGGGGACGTGTGTATGTTTGCTTTGATAGATCATTTTTGTCACGATGAGGTAAAGAAAGGAAAAAAGAATAACAAGGGGCCAAAGCCAACAGCCACTTGGAAATGAATGATGGTTCCTTGGGGTGGGTTCTGGGCAAGCTGTGGATAAGCTTTACCTGCTAATTACTTTTTTTTTTTTTTAAGATTTTATTTATTTGTCAGAGAGAGAGAGATTGGGCACAAGCAGAGGGAGCAGCAGAGGGAGAGGGAGAAGCAGGCGCCCCGCTGAGCAGGGAGCAGGATGATGGACTTGATCCCGGTACTCCAGGATCCTGACCTGAGCCAAAGGTAGTCGCTCAACCATCTGAGCCACCTAGGCGTCCCTACCTGCTGGTTTCTGAGATGAGCATCACATTGGTATTGGGGAAAGTCCAAAACAGCTTTAGCAACTTCCATTATAAATGGGTTTCATTCAGTTGTGAGTTAGTTTGAATGCTCTCCGGCTCCAAAGCTGCTGCCTCTGTATGAAGTTTTGAATACATGTGTGTATGTAGGCAAACCACATGTACTGTCTCCGTTAGGTTTCTCTTGAAAACTAGGAAACTAGGATGTGACTAAATCCTCTTGCTCTCCAACTGAGAGGGGCCCCCTGGGCCACAGAAGCATATGAGAGAGGCTGGTTTTCAAAGTCTCCCCACGTTCCTCTTAGAAAGGGCTGTGGGGGCAGGAACCTTATCTGTCTGTCTGTCTGTCTCATGTGTGAGCCCTGGCCTGGCTCAGCCGAGGGGCCCAGCACCAGCATGTATGAATACATACACTGTAGGGTATGTTGTATTCAGAAAGCGTGTGTTATGTCTCTGCTTTGTGCATTGGGGATTCAGAGATGAACCAGCTGGGCTCTACTTTGAAGACACTTGCTATTCAGGTGGGCAGATCGACATAGGTAAACAGTGTAGACAGTAGTGGTTGTGAAACAGTGACCATGTAGGGTGTGAGCAGTGCCAGCGAGACACAAGTCCCCTGCGCCCCCGCCCCCAGCTGCTCCTGGGCCACTGGTACTTCCTAGGCCAGCTCCTTTTCCCTTACGCCCCTTGGGGTTATCCGGTTGGCCCAGTGGAGAGCTGTCCTCCCCTCCATGAGAGGACTGGAGTACGGTGGCCTGGCTTGTTGGCAAGGAAAAAGAACACTACACATACACGTAGGTACATCACGGGAGACCTGTCCGTAGTCTCCTAAAAATAAATGTGAAAGAGTCCATAGGAATGAACCTGTTACAGACTGAATTACGTGCTCTCCTCCCAAATGCATTTATTGAAATCCTAATCCCCGGTACCTCCAGAATGTGACTATATTTGGACATAAGGCCTTTACAATGATAAGTAAAGTTAGAATGAGATCATTAGAGTGAACCCTCTTAGAATTTGGGGGAAAGGCAAATGACAGACTCTATTTATCCAATGGTAGAACTCCACAATATTGGTGAGAAGGTAGGAGGTACTATTGGATTCTTGTTTTTAGAACTCAAAATCATGTTGAGAGAAAAGAAAAGCCATCTGTGTTCTGTTTGGCTTTGTTTTTTTATTATTCATTTTGAATAGAGCATTAAAAATGAAAAGCTTTGCTTCCTTTCTTCTCTCTTCTTCATATTTCAAAGTACTGTCTGCGTTGTTATTTTTGTGACACCTTGGGCTTATTTTTTTTGGACCATGGGTGCTTTGAGCCAAGAAGGATGACTTTTAGCTCCAAATGGCAGTGGTAACAAGATAACTGAAGGTGGGCCTAGGACACAGCATCCTCCTCCAGAGAAGCCGAAGCGGAGATGGGGAGCCACCCTCCCCCTGCAGCTCACCCCTCCCCCCAGCCCCGCCTCCCGTACACCTGTATGGCACACCTGTGGACGGACTTGGAAATAGCCACCACCCCCCACCCCCGACCAAGAATGAAGACCCCTGCCCACCCCCGGCTAGGCCATGAAAAACACAGCAGCATGGAACATAGAAAGTCCCCTTAAATAATGACACATTGCACTTAAATCTTGTTCACTGCTGTCATTAGCTAAAATGAGCTGATGCTTCTATGCACATTCTTGTATCCTTTTTTTTCCTGGATGATTTCCCAACATTTGACAGACCTTAGTGAAGCTATTTTGAGACTTTGCTGACAGTTTTTCTGGGCCCACACTATGTATTTCAGCCATTTCAGTCTTAACTCTGTGACCTCATTAAATGTGTATTTTTGTAAGCCTGTGGGTACGGATGCAGGGACACGCGCCGAGTTCTTATTCAAGAATCCCAAGTTAAAAACAACCCTGCTCTTTTCGTGCACCCTGTGCATTTGCGTTTCGGCCAGGAGAGAAATGCTTAGTCCACTACAACCTTTTACAAAAAAAGAAGCATAGAAATGATGTTTCTTTTTTTTTTCCCCTAAAATTTCATATAACGTGGAATCCTTTGATTTGTTGAAGTCATGCAGCCTTTTCACTCTACAGTTGCTTGCGGTGTTCACAGAGGTAATTCTCAGACGTCCAACCCCAGACCCAGGTGTCTTCTCCACACACGGGGCCCTGCTCCTCCGGTCACCCAACATGACTAATAATTAAGGAATTGACGGTGCAGTATCGAGAACACATGTTGTCCAGGGTAGGCGCTAGGGGTTCTAGATCAAATCCGCTCACTGGTGCCCTCAGGAAGGTCACTCACTAACGCCTCCTCGTGCTGCAGCGTCCCGGTTGGCAGTTAACACAGTGACGTGTCTTGGAGCCATCTCATGGGGTTTGGTCCGTGGAGGGAATGAATTCGGCAGGCTTTGGAAACCTTGCGTTAAGCCTTGCAAACTTCCGAACATGCCTGCATATTCTGTGCTCACGCGCGGCCGGGGACCCCTTTCCTGCTCTGTGCGTTCCTGGAGGACCCCTGAGGTTCTTCCGTGGACACCCCGAAGTGTTTGGACAGCAGTAGCCACCACGAGGGGAATACTTGCTGTTCTAGCCCCATCGACTCTGCCTCGGCTGTGCTCAGGGGCACGGAGCACAGCGGCCTTTGAGCGGTAGATTGAAGGCAGGCAGGGTCTCTCGTGTGCCGCGTGACTGGGGTACAGACCCTGCTCAGCTGTTACTCACCTTAGCTTTTCCCACCTTAACGTAGAACTGTATATAAGGACACAACCGGAAAGCGACGTGCTCAATTCAACGACATTCAGATTTCAAGTGAATGAGCTTAGGGATCATTTTCATGGCAACACATGCTTATTCTTGATCCGGTCAAGTGTTTACTCCATGCCTACTAGGGGCGACTCCGAGTGCTAGCTGCTGGGGATAAACGTGAGCAAAAGCAGATGCGGAGCCTGCTGTCAGGGAGCCGAGAGTCCCAGGGGAGATGAGGGACGTTGCTCAGACTACCAAAGGAGAGAACCTATACTGACAAACGCGGCCCAAGCGCTCTGACCGAGAGGCACATGGGTCCGTAGGGGCGGTTCGTGAGGGACGAGTGGGTCTGGGGAGGCTGGAAAAGGAAACGGTGAAAGGAGCTAGCCAGGAGTGTCAAGGCAGGAAGTGAAGCCCTCCAGGGAGAGGGAACGGCATTTGCAAAGGCCCTGCAAGTGGGAAGCACCGAATAAAGGTCAGCTGGGCCTAGCACTGTGTTCATCCTACGAGTTGAAGTCACAGATCAAGCCCCCAAGGCCACCTTCGATAAACAGTTTCCCTCCCTGAACCTTCCAGCTAGAATGAAACTCACCATGCTTTGAACTCAAGATGGTGGCATCATCTCAGTTGATAAGGTATTTTGACTATTTACGTACATTTGTGCCAGGCCCTGTTGTAGACATGGGCATCTAATGCTGAATGACCGATGGGGCCCTTGCCTTCATGGAGGTTGCCTTCTGCTTGGGTGAGGGCTCAGATGATCATCCAGCAAGCGGACGGTGAGACCGCACAGCGTCAGTGATAGGAGACAGACATGGCCAGGGCTGGAGCGCCCGGTAGCCGGGTTGCTCCTGGGAGGGAGGTTGGGATAGCTTCCTGGGAGGGGGGCGGCGGAATGCGCTGTCCTCCACCAGGGACTGGGATGCTGACGCTGCCTTGCTAGGAGTTCCCCTCGCCGGCTTGCTCCCACCTGCCTCCTCTGCACCCACAAAACCAAAGCTTCCCCAAGGACAGTGGAGGGGAGGGAAGGAGAACTAAGAAATGAAAAGGGATAAAACCAATAGAGATCGCCAAAAGCATGTGGCACGAACACCGATCACATCAGTAAGAAAATTGTTTCCATCCCTGATTTGCTTTTCCTTTAAATAGGACATTCAGTCATAGCTTCACCATAAAATTGATTTATTGTGTGGAAATAATTTCCGTAGCAGGGGAACTAATTTGATTGTGTAGCATAAAGAAAATGTATGTGCGACAATAGGGAAGAATAGAGCCAAAATGAATCCAATATATTTTAATCTCTGCAATACAGATTATATTTTCAATTAAGAAGCTCAACTTGCGTGTGTTTGGCTGGCGGGTGCTTCCCAGAGCACTTTCTGTGTGTGTTTATGGGTAATAAGTCGCTTAGCATTAAGAAGGTAGACGATCATTAGCCCATGATCACCCAGTTGCTTCCGTTAATAGCAAAGTCAATGTGCACCGTCGCCAGGCCGCATTCGGGTGGTAAAAAGTGGAGTAGCATGGAAAACGAAACTGTTGTGTTGGTGAATGTGACAGAGCTCCACAGAACAAAGGAATCCTCCCTCCCGCCCCCTTCAGCCCAAGCAATGTCCGGGTCCCTATAATCCCAGTCAGGTGGGAAGGCGGCCTTTGGATCATCACTGCCAGGCTCTCCGGAACAGAGCAGAGCATGGCCTTGTGTCTACACAGCTTTATTTATTGTGTCTAAGGAACATGGGCTTGGAAGCAGACAGACTGGTCTTGGCTCCATGGCTTGCTTGGTTCCCCTTCCCGTCCTTAGCATGGCTCCCCACCTCTCAGCCTCATGGACTCCTCCTAGGCAAAGGGGAAGTGAGGTTGCTGGCCCTGGCCACTTGTCTCGGATCTCATCTAATCTGAAGTCAAACCTGTGAGGTGAAGCCACAGTCATTCGTATTTTATATGCGGTGGAATCTGGGAAGATAGTACAAGAGTATAAGAGTAGATGAGCCAGCAGCCAGCATCCTTCTGCGCCTCCCCCTTGCTCACGGTTCCTCATCAGTCTCCTTCTGCCTGTTACCATCTACTGAGCAGAAGATTCTGGGGCCTGACTCTGCAGACTCGCACTTTGACGGACCACCTCCCCTCTTTAGCACAGATACATAGGATTAGGAGAAGTGCAGGAAAGAAATAAAGGGGTCATTTAAAAAAGAGAGAGAGAGAGAAGGAATCTGGCAGGAAGAGCAGAGGCAGATGTGGAGTTCGTGGGTTTTTTTTTTTTTTTTTTTTTTAATAATCTATTTCTAGCCTTTCCAGAAGGCTGGCTGGGAAGGCTGGGGCCGTGGACACACAGGGGCTGGTGCAGCCAGAGCACAATTGTGTAAGTGGCACGAGATGCCCAGGGCTCCCTCCTGCGCGGCCACGTGGCTGGATCACATCGGGTTTAATAGCATCAAATCGGGCACCACGGAGCGGGATGAAGGACGGGAAATGAGGTCAGAGCCACCAAGTGGGGCTAGGGCTTGTAAACCAGAGGCAATGTGAGAAATGGGCCAAAGGCAGAGGTTGTGAGCAGCAGGTGTAAGGAGCCCAACACCAGGACATGCGTGGGAAGCTCAGCCAAAGGGAAGAGAAAAGGATGTCAGATCCCAGGTTCAAACTCTGGGCTCCCGCGTGCCTTTGGGCATTTATTCTAGAAATATTCGTGGAGCAGCCCCCTTCTTGTGTGGAAATAGTCAGCCCCAGGCCCAGCCCATAGGAACCCTGCTCCTCTCCCCTCTCTTCCCCTTCCCCTTCCCTCCCCACCCTCCCCTCCCAATCCCTCCCCTTCTCTCCCCTCTCTCTTTTCCCTGCCCCACCCTTTCCTTCCCTTCCCTCTCCTTCCCTCCCCTCTCCCCTTTCCTCCCCTCCCCTCCCCTTTTCTTTAACCTACCCCACCCCTTCCTCCCCTACCCTCTCCCCTCTTCTCTCCTCCCTTCCCCTCTCCTACCTCCCCTCCCAACCCCTTCTGTCCCCTCTCTCCCCAAGTCTCCCTCACAGGTTCATCCTCTTCTGCCTAGAAGAACTGGTGGAGTTCCCCATGTCTCTGTGCTTGACCTTCCTTTTTTTTTGTCTTTCTTGTTCTAACATCTCTCTTCCTTGGACTCTCATCCATTCTCAAGGATTTGTTTATACGTGGACTCAGATCCTGTTCCAAATATACATCCCACCATTGACCTTTTCTCTGATCCCAGACCTTGCTGACACTGGGGGTACCGAAGCCTGAAGCCAGGGTCTCCCTCCTGCAGGAGCACTCTGAGCGCATTGCCCACCTCCATAAATACCGCTGATGTGGCGCCCGCCTCCTGTCTTGTTGCTTTGCCTGGTTGTTCTCCCATGACCCCAAATCCAGCCCGTCACCTCTTCCTGACCCGCTCAGGCCCCGGCCCAGTGTGGGCGCTCCATCTTGATAAAGAATGAGTGGGTGAGAGTGGGGCAGTGGGAGGTGGGCCCAAACATAATTTTCTAAACCATAGGTTGGCAAACCATAATAGACCAAAGTGGTCCTGCCACTGGTTTTTGTTGTTGTTGTTTGCGACCCACAAGCTTAGTTGTTACATTTTTAAGGGGTTGAAAACAAAAAGTCAAAGGAAAAATAATATCTCATGACACACACAAATTATATGAAAGTCAGATTTCAGTGTCCATAAATAAAGTTTTATTGGCACATAGCCATTTCCCTGCTCATTTGATTTTTGCCTTTGGCTGTTTTTGCTAAAACAGCACATTCAAGTAGTTGCAGCCGAGACCATATGGTCTGCAAAGCCTAACTTATTTACTCTGCTCTTTACAGAACAAGGTTGCTGATCCCTGGACTGAACCATTTAGCGTGTAACGTGCCATGTCAATAACGGACACAGTTATTCACATGCTGTCAACAATAATCAATAATCAGTAATTCTGATGTTAACAGGGAACCTGTTATGTACCAGGTGGGATGAAGGACATAGAAGGTGGCTTCCATGTGGATTCTGCCTGCCAGGAGATTGGATCGTTACCATGGAAGGGGGAGTGAAAAGCACAAACCTCGGGCAGTTCTGCGGGGGGCTGTAGCCGCAGGCATGCACCACACTGACGGGCTGCATCCACGCAGGTGCTGTAGTTGCCCGACTGACTGCCGCAGTGTGGGAGGCAGAGTAAGAGTCCCCAGGGGTGTCCATAGCCTAATCCCCAGATCCTGGGACTGTGTCATGCTACATGGCAAAGGGCTACCTGTTACAGCTGCAGATGGATGTGAGAAGCCAGAAAAGGCAAAAACATGGAATTCTCTGGAACCTTCTCTAGAGCTTCCCGAAAGCGTGCAGTTCTTCTGACACTTGGGCTTTAGCCCAGGGAGACCCGTTCTGGACGTCTGACCGCCAGAGCTGTAAGATAATGCATTTGCATTGTTTCAAGCCGCTGAGTTATAATAACATGTTACAGCAACCATAGGAAGCTCGTACGCTCAGGAACATCCCATTTGAATTTCCTACTTAAAAACCAAGTGCTGGGACTCCTTCTGTTCTCCCTTCTGTCGATCACACGTCAGCTTGGCTCTTCCTGTCCTGGGCCTTCCGTCTTTCCAAGCTGGGTCAGGTAGGGATCCGGGATTCCAGGTGCTGGCTGGCTGTGGCCCTGAGAAGAAAATCAGCACAAAGCTGGAGGGCTGCAGAGTCCCCTTGATGTGACGACATTTGTTCTAAGTAGCAGTTTATAAAGATTTTCTTACTTCAGTGTGAAAAGTCATTAGACTCATTGCAGTTCTAATGCTGCTTAACACCTTGGACAGGTGGGACCGCTTGGTGTTTATTCTGCTCTTGCCCCCCACCCCCAAGTTCTTGAAAAGGCCCTGCTCCTCTCTGCAGTGCCCCCTGGCCCCCTGCGCCCTCCATCCCTGTTGGCAGTGTCCTGCTCATGGCCCCGGGGAAGGGTCTGGTAGAGCCCGTGCTCCGGTCCTCAATGAGAGCTTCCCTGGTGCCCTTCACAGTCCATTTCTCAAATTCTGGGTGCTCCAGATGTCATCTGGTCACCCCATGTCACAACCCCAGGAATCCCAAAGAATAATCCCGTGGAGCACTTAACTTCCAGGGTGAACTGCAGTCACTTCCCACGGGTAGCAGGTCCCGCCTTCTCCGCGCACATCCCTTCTCTCCAAGCCCGGCCACATGCGGGCGTAAACGGGGGGGACACAGTGTCCGCGTAGGCTTTCCCCCTAACCTTCTGGAGCTCGGCGGCCCCGCCCCAGGCACGGCTCACCTGGAGATCAGCGGCTGCACCCAGGGAAGGGCTGTGTGCTGCTGCTGCAGCCCGGGGGGACAGCTCTTGTCTCCGGGGAGGCAGGAGGCATGACCTTGGTCTACAGCCAGAGTGACGGTGCTGCAGGGCGCCCGCTCCCATGTGCAGCCTTGCTCCTCGCCCACTTCCTGGTCTCCCCGCAAGCTCCCCTGCGGTGGGGGTGTCTCCCGCATGAATGCCTGGGGCCGGTGGGGGGGTCTCGCCCGTGGATGCCTGGGGCCGGTGGGGGCGTCTCGCCCGTGGATGCCTGGGGCCGGGGGGGTGTCTCGCGCATGGATCCCTGGGGCCGGTGGGGGTGTCTCACGCGTGGATGCCTGGGGCCGGTGGGGGTGTCTCGTCCGTGGATGCTTGGGGCCGGAGCAAGTACAAGTATTTCCTTTCAGCCCATGTGCTCACAGGAAGGCAGCTGTTTAAACTGGTTTCCCTGACGAATCTTCCCACACCAACGCTGCGATCTCTAGAGGGTGCTTTGGTGGTGACCCCAAGCGGCTCAGTCACATCTGGGGGGCTTCCGACCGAGGGTGCCTGGGTCTGCCACCAGCCTCCACCGTCACACCACGTGGCCGGCGAGCCATGGCAGGGCACAGGGACGGGCAGCAGCTTGGTTTCTTCCTGCTGCTCTGTGCCTTCCGCTGGGCAGCCAGAGCTGGCCGCACGCATCCTTCGAGTCCCACCTGTCTGTTGCAGAGAGCGAATGAGAGCGCCTGGGAGCCCCTTGCCTGCCGGGCCCCTGCCAGAGTTGTTTGACATGTCAGCTCTCCTGACACGTTGACCTCGTCTCCGATCCCAGACCTTGCCTGGGAGCCTGCTTTTCCCCTCCCGTGCACTTCAGCGCTCAGCCCGCGTCCACTGTTTCTCTTGCTGCTGGGTGGTGTCAGGGTCGACTGTGAAATCCGTCACTGTGCGTCTGACTCCCGAGCAGTCCCTCCAAGTTGAGGTATCGCAGCAGAGGTGAAGGGAGCCGCTGGAGGAAGGAGCCGCTCACACAAAGCTGGTTCTTGATTCTTGAGGAGGCGGGAGGGGTCCTCAGCTCTCCCCAGCTTTGTCCTTGTTGTCATGGGATCAGGAAGCAGCCGGAAAACAAAGGTACTCAAGGCCATCGAGAAGAAGTGTAATGTAGATGCTGACTGAGCGTAGACCCTTGTGGGAAGGGAGATCGGCTTCTGATGCCTTCAACCCGTGGCCCTGAAATGACAAAGAGACGGGCTGAGCAGAAATAACCCATCTCAGATTCAGTTGACAACCTAGCACCAGCCACATCTCCTGGGAAACATGAGGCGGCCCTGTCATCTGCCCGTCATCTCATACTTGCCATTAATTGGGCATTCATTAAACAGCATGCCAATATTATAATTCAGAAATGCCTGGAAAGTTGATTTCCCAAGGGGCAGCTTGAGAAGACAGCACGTGTCTGGCCCCCACTGGGGCGACTCCTGCACCTGCCATCCCATGGATAGCCCATTTTGCAGATGTGGCAGCTCAAGTCCAGTCCACTCCCAAGTCACATGTCTGTAAGGGGCACAGCCACACTGTTGGGAAATGGCCCAAGGCAAGTCTTAGGGTTGTTTGGGGTTTTTTCTTTTTCTTTTTTCTTTTTTTCTTTTAGATATTAGTAGTCGTTCCTCATTAAAAATGGGGGAAAGTTACCTGTTCTCTTTGCTACCAGCTTATAATGAAAGCAAGTCTCAGATCAAAGTCAGCCACACAGTTAAAAAACACTTCTTCACCAGCTGGTACGATCATGAAGCCCCACTTCTCTGTAATTTTAGGTGCTGAGCAACTATTCTGGGGGCAAAATCTACTGAAGCTTATAGTCATCATCAGGTGACCAGGGTCCTCAAAGCAGTGACATGAACTAGAACATGAACTAAAGCTCCAGCTTTAGGCCCCGTCTCTTGACACCAGGCTCTTTAGATCCATAGGGGAAAGTCCCTAAAATATTTCAGCTCATCCGCATACCTTGCATAGCATTGGTTTTGACTGGGAGAGCCCATATCTTTTACCCATTATCCTCATTAAGAAGGCACAAATTTCACAAAAGAAAGTAATTTCTAACCATTGTTATTCTCATGTTTCTGCTTTTGATCAAGATAAGGAGAGCCAAAGCACGCTCCTCTGGAATGTGGTTTTCCAATTAAAGGTTAGCGGCCGACTGATTACTAGAGCATATCCCTTAAACTCATGCTCTCCACTAAAGTGCTCGAGAGTGATTTGCAGACCTCCTAACACTTGGTGCTTACCGTTTGCAGGAACTGTTCTAGACACTACGCACATTTTAGTTCATTGAATCTTCACCACCGAGCCAGTAAATGTACTCTTGATACCCATTTCACAGATGAGGGAACTAAGGAAACCTGCTCAAGGTTTCCGGAAATGGTCAGTGGTAGAGCCTAGTTTTCTTCTCAGGCTGTTTATCCCTGGTGCCCCTGCTCTAAGTGGCACCCTCAGCTGCCTCCCAAACCAAACGAGGCTGGAATCCCAGCCTTCCAAATGTCATTCCGGGGCTTCCTTTGTGGGGAAAGCGCAGGGTTGCTTGATAGCTGTGACCAAGGTTATGGAAATGCTGACTCTTATATCCAGGAAATAATAAACAAGATCAAATGGTCTTAATAGTGAAAGGAATAGATTTTAATTAAAAAATAGGGAAGGGTTAATTAGAGAAACTGTTGTTAGAGGTAGGAATAGGTAGTGATATCTATTCTCCTTGAATATTATTTGAGGGAGTCATAGATCGTATTCTCTTCTTGGTGGACCATGCCTTCTGTGTTGCAGTATGTAAACGAATGGGCATGGCTGTGTGCTGATAAAACTTTATTTGCAGAAACAGGCAGCAGGCCAGACTTGGCCCAGAGGCTATAGTCTGCCCACCTCTGAGATATGATACTGTCCAACGTTGGCTAGGACACTGTTCAATTTTGTATGTCCCTGTTTGGATAACACAGGTGTGGAAGATGTGGTTCCATTATTTAGTGTGCAGGACCATGCTCCTCTCAGTAAAAAGACAGCCTCATCTCTTTAGTGTGGATCAGAGGAATTATGTAAATGTGAAGGACTATTTAGGTGCATATTATGGACTGTATGGAGAAGAAAATCATTATTCAGTTCTTGAGCTCTTCACAGTCTGGGGTGCTACACTGAATCCAGGGAACAAATAAGCTTGGCATCAGATGACATCACGGCTTAGAATAAGGTTATACCTGTTAATGGAAAGTGTCACTCAGTGGATTGCAGACAAGTGGCCTCCTGAAACAGCCACTTCATTCTCGCAAGACCTGGTTCGGGTTCGTATTTCTAGCTCTATCTTCTACCCTCCCTTCCCTACGCGGAGTCTTTCACCTTGTCACAGATACTCAGAACAGCACAGGGGCCAACAAAGGCAAGAATTCTGTGAGTACAGCCTTTCCCTCTGGGCTTAGTCTCAGGCTGCAAGAGAATGGCAGTAGGGCCCAGAAAAACCAGTTTGGCACTGAGGCTTGTGGCTCCAAGGGATCCATGAGGGTCCCAGGACCCTCCTTCTTACAGGATCTCCTCTGCTGGAAGGTGGGTGGAACCATGAATAGCACGAGTTATCCCTCCTATGATTTTGTTATGGACAAAGGGGTCCTGCAGATACCATTAACAATAATAATTAGCCTTAAGATAGGGATTATCCAGGAGGGCCTCGCATAATCACGAGAGCTCTTTAAAAAGAAAGAGATTTCTCTGGCTTGTAGCAAAAGAAGGAAGGAAGAGATTTGAAGCATGAGAAGCATACCACATGCCCTTGCTGATTTGAAGATGAAGGGACCATGGGAGAAGGAATGCAGGCAGCCCCTAAGAGCAGAGAGTGGATCCCGGCTGAGAGTCAACAAGGAAACAAGGACCTCACATGCACAGGGACCTCAGACCACAAGGAACTGGCTTCTGCCTACAACCTGGATAAGCTGGGAAGATAAGAACCTCGGGGTCAGAACCCAGCCTGGTCCACACCTTCACCTGGGCCCTCTTTGAGCTTAAGCAGAAAATCCCACTGACCCTCAAGGGAATTCTGACCCATGGAACAGTGAGATAATCAATGGGCGTTGTTTTAAACACCAGGTTTGTGGTCATTTATTATGCACCAGCAGAAAACCTACTAAGATGGTGGCCTTCCCCAGAGTAGGTAACCTTCACCTGATACCTGTCAAACCAGGAGCCAGGGGTGATCTGCAGTCCTGCACCAATACCCTGTCTCTGGTACTGTTAAGAAAATGATCTCAGGATCTGAGCACAAACCTCACCAGGCCACCCATTTCCATCCACCTGGGGAAGTTAACCTCTTCCATGAAAGTCTCAGAGCTACTCTCCATGAACAAAGATGGTTGAAGAAATCGCCATACACTCAATACCTGAGTGATGATAATTCTGAGCCACAGTAAAATCAAAGAGCTGGAAGCTCCCAGTTGTAAGACTTGATCTTTTCCTAAGATCTTGACAACAGCTAAGCTTTCATGAACATTGATCTCCGAATTTTTCCTTTACCGTCCTTCGGACACCTCTTCTGAACTAAACAGGAAAGAAGAAGTTGAGGCCTTTGTCTTTAGTATGATTATCATACTCCCAATAGTAGCTGCCAGTCACGGAACAGCTGGTACAACCCAGGCCCGTTACAAACATGGACTCCTCTAATCCCCCCTACCCACCAGAAAAAGGGAGTTCAGAGTTGTTCGTTTACTTGCCCGAGGTTAAACACCCTGTAAATGAGGAACATGACTTAGACACAGATCCCGAGGATCCTGCTTCTCTCCACTTCCCCACCTCCTTGTGCGTTTCTCCATGGGGCTACACCACAGAGAGAGGCCCACCTGGCCTCATGAGAGGGAAACTAAACCAGTGGTGAATAGAAGTATCCAAACACCAACAAGGATGGGGAAAGGTGTAAAATGTTACCCACTCCCATGTTCAGAACATTCTCGAGTCCCTAGGCCCCCGACAGGGCAAAAAATGTGACCCAATTTTTACAAATGAGCCTAAAGCAAATTACATTCATTTGCTAAATGACGGCAGTGCCCTTTAGCAAGTCTTGAAAATGAACCGAATAAATTCTCCACATGGCTGGGATATTCCAAGCATGAAATAATTGGAAAGAAGCATTCCCCTTTGTAATTATCCTAGATTCTCTTTAGAATTTCTGCCTTGAACCCTACAGTTGGCTCAAGGCCTCTGACCACTCAATTTTTCCCTGGGCTCGCTAGGTGGATTCAATTATACTGTATTTTATTTTATACAAGATACATTGCTTGGTGCTGTAGGGAATAAAAACTCAGCACAGATGGGCCATCAGTGGACTCACAGTAGAACCGGGACACACCATATCCGTGACCACTGTCATGTGTGGAGTTAAGTGAGAAGTGACATACCAGGTCATAAAGGACTCTGGGTGGATGGTTGTTGCCGTTATTATTCCTGCTTATTTATGTTTATCCTTATTTATTAATGACCCATCTATTCCCAGAACAGATCTGAGCAACCTTATTCTTTGGGAAGCAGAGGCCAGAGTTTCTTGTTTCTAAGAGTGCATGCACGTGTGTGTGTGTGTGTGTGTGTGTGTGTGTGTGTGTGTGTGTGTGAAATTGTGGAGCTGAATCCCACTGATGGTAGAGTTATGGACAGAGAAATCATGATTCCCACTGCTGCAATTTCTGGAAATGTCTGGTTCCCTTTCCTTCTCATGTTTTTCTTCTTTCCTGTGGTAAAATATATATAACTTAAATTTGCTATTTTAACCGTTTATACAGGTACCATTCATTGGCATTAATTACATTCACAGTGTTATACAACCATCACCGCGACTTATTTCCAAAATGCTTTATCACCAAACAGAAACTCTTAATTCCTCATTCCTACCCTTCCCTCCCCATTCCCATATTTGGAGCTCGAAAAATACTCCAGTGACGGATAATCTCTCACACACTCTTACATAGGCTGTGTGGGCCTAGGCCCAAAGGACGGGGTAGTGGTCACCCCTTGCTCTGCTTCTTCTGCCCTCTCGCCTGTGTGGCAGACCCACCCATGCATGGTTCCCATGGTCTTGGGAGTTTTTTCCTGTGCCCATGGTGCTCCTAAATCCGTCAACACTTATTTTGTGATGTGGACATAGGTAAGCCAGGCAGGGTTGGGAGGAAGAGGATGGTAAGAAGAAAGATGAAATAAGAGAGTAGAGGGAAAGGATGGCTTTCTTGAATTTTTAAAACTTGACCCTGAAATAAGACTGCTGGTTGAGACACGCTCGGTGCGCTAGATATGTAAGTGGCAGGCCCCTGCCTGCTTTGGTTTCTAAATCCCTTGTATCCCCAAACTTTGTAACTCCACTTCGGAGCTCAAAGTGTGAAGTATAACCTCTTCTAAACATCCGAGGGGGTTGTCTAAGGCCTTTTTGATCAACACATCTTCATTTCTGATGACCAAAAAAACAGGTATGAGCCCCATTCCCAACCGTGTACAGGTGAAAAACTCTCTAAAACTCTTTAGAGGATGATCAGAATAGGATCACAGCTTCCCAGGGATGGCAGAATGTTCTGTCAAGGGCCAGATAACGTGGCAGGCACAACCACTCAATACTGCTCTTGTTGTAGGAAAACAGCCACAGCAAATCTCTAAATGAGCGGGTGTGGCTGTGTTCTAATAAAACTTTATTCATAGCACTGAACACCCATGAGGATGGCTACCGTCACCCAAAGCAAAAGCTAACAAGCATTGCTGTGGATGTGGATGCGTTGGCATCCTTGCGTGTCATTGGTTGAATGTAAAGTAGTGCAGCCGCTGGGAGAGACAATGTGATGGCTCCTCAGAACATTAGAAGGAGAATTCCCGCATGATCCGGCAACTCCCCCTGTGGGAATATACCCAAAAGAATTGAAAGCGGGGACGTGAACACATATTTGTGCACCCGTGTTCACCGCAGCAGGATTCACAGTAGCCAAAGATGGAAGGCACCCAAGTGTCCATCTGCAGATGAGCGGATAAATGAAATGTGGTCCATCTGTACAATGGACTATTAGTCAGTCTTTAGAGGAAGGACGATGTGACAGCTGCAGCAGCTTGGATGGACCTGGAGGACATGACACTCACTGAAATAAGCCAGTCATAACAGGACAACTATTGTATGATTCCGCTTACATGAGGTACCTAGAGTAGGCAGACTCCAGACAAAGGAAGTAGGATGGCGGTCCAGGGCTCAGGGGTGGGGAGAATGGGGAGTTGTTGTTTAATGGGCTCAGAGTTTCTGTTGGGAAAGATGGAAGGGTTCTGGAGGTGGATGGTGCGGATGGTTGCACAGCAGTGTGAATGTGCTCAGTGGTACTGAAGCGTCCACTTTAAAATGGTTAAGATGGTAAATTTATGTTATATGCATTTTACCACAGTTTTTTAGAAGTTTTTTTTATTAAAAAGTACTTTATTTGCAAAAACAGGCTGAGGGGCTTGGTTCGCTGCTTTGAAGGATGGGACGGGTGAGGCCTGTAGGCAGTGTAGGAAACACAGTTCCAGCAGCGAGCTTGGTGAGAAACAGCTGAAGTGGGATTTGTTTCCCAGCTGGTCGATACGGAGAGAGAGCCTCCTGTGTGAGTTAACGGTAGTTGTCAGTGCCATTCACGGGACACCGGCTACGCTGCAGACGCAGGACTTCGAGAAAGCCCAGTGTGGTTGGTGTTAACGGCCCGTTTTATGTAGGCGAAGACCAAGGCTCGGAGGGCAGAGTGACCTACTCAAAACCACTCAGCTCGTTAGTGGCAGGGGTGCGTCCTGAGCATTAGATAGCAGTATGGGGTACTGTGTACCCTGATGCTGTGAATGACCCATAAATCCTTTGGGAGGCAGGCACTCTCCACTGCCAAGATGTGTAAGTAAAAACCCTCATGAGAGAATGTCGTGTTGTACGCTCTTGCTGTAAAGCGCCTTAAGCATTAAAGGTCTGAAACCTGGCAAAAAGGGACTTAGAAAATACTGTAATAACAATATAAGCCAGTCTGAAAAGACTACTTACTGTACGATACCAACTATGTAATATCCTGGAAAAAGCGGAACTGTGAAGACGGTAAAAGGATGAGTGGTGGCCAGGGGCTCAGCGGGAGGGAGGGATGAGTAGTGGCGCTCAGAGGATGTATGATACTGTAATGGTGCGTTCCCGTTGTTACAGGTTTCTCCCAACCCACAGAACATCCACCAGGAGTGTGCCCTCCTGTAAACCACGGACTTTGGGAGATGATGACATGTCAGTGTGGGTTCATCCAGTGTAGGCTGTGTACCCCCTGGGGCAGGATGCTGATAATGGGGGAGGCAGGGGGCATATGGGAACCTGTATACTTTACGCTCCATTTTGCTGTGAACCTACAACCGCTCTGACATTCAAGTCCCTTAAGGAAACAATAATAATAACAATAATGTGAGGGGGTTTGGAATGGGGTAGAGATGAAACGTGCAGAAGGTGATAATCATTGAAGCCCAGGGAAGGGGACATGAGTCCCTTATGGGGTCTACTATTGTATGGGCTGGAAATTTTCCTTAATACATTGTAAAAGCAAAATGATCTCAGGGATTTATTTGTACTACGCTGACCATGCCGGCTGAGCTTCCTAAGGAAGGCTGCGTGGGATGGGGACTGGTCATGGGCTTGGTCTAAGCCTGCTCTGCCCTCCCGGGAGCATGTGCTTCTGCCTCTTGGAGCCTTTTGTATAAAACACGAGGTCATTCATACCCCACAGGACTTGTGTGCATTAAATGGCATAGTTTTTATGGAAGTGACGGAAGAAGTCACTGGGAATACACGGGGTGCTCGCTAAATGCTCACTAGCTAAGCGACAGAGGTGAGGGGTGGTTGAGCCCACCTGGACTCACAGAGCTGGGTGGGGCCCGGCCACCATCAGGGGTTCTTGCCTTCAGCCCACCGTGGTGGCTCCTTAGCCACAGTCCTGTTTTGGTGGGACCCGGAGACAGCCCCCAGAGTGGTGGGACAGGTGGGCCCAGGCCACAGACGGCTGCTGGCCCGTGGAGCCCACACAGCAGGGACCACGTGGCCTCAGGCCGGAGCGGCCACTCCCTGGAATCCTCTCTGCACCGCGGACTGAGCCCGCTTTGACCAGGGCTGGCCAGCGCGGTGGTTCACAGCACTTTGGATTTTAGTTCCGAGTTTGATGGATGCTAAAGCCCGATTTGAAAAAGAAATCCGGCAGTCTCAACAAAAAGAAACCATGGCAGTTGCATCTTTTGACTCTACTGCTCCTTCCCTGCTTTAAGTCACTGCTGTGGACTGGACCCCCCGCATCTGCAGCCTCCTGCAGTCTGACCCCCGCCGACCCTTCAGGCCTCATTCCCAGGAGGCTCTCCTCACAGTGGTCTTCCCATTATCTCCCAAATCGCAAATGTGGGAGGAGGTCCCAGCCAGGCCCCCCTCCTGTGGATCACTCCACACATCAGATCCTGGGTCTTGGTAGAAAGTCACTTCTTTGTGCGTGTGTGGTCCTCACTGCCCCCCCGCACCCCACCCCGGGGTCCCATGAGAGGAAGCTGCTGATCCTGTTTGGTCGTGGCCTTGATCAAAGCCTCTGCCAAGTGTGGGCTGTGCTCACAGACCGGTCAGCGGTGGTAACACAGTTCTTCTCTCTCCGTGCCGGCTAAATGAAGTGATGTTCTCTGCACCTTCTTATCACATCTCCCCAAGTCTCCCCTCCTTCCCAGTGTTCCTGAATTCTGCGGAAATCATTTAAGGTAATTTTCCAGCTCCTAGTCCTTGTTCTGCAGGTATAGAATCTGTCACTTTTAATTTGCCTTTCTTCCACTCATTTTGGGCAAAATATTTCGTTAAAAGATGCGGTTCCCCCCCGCCAAATCATCTCTTGTCTTAATGCCAGAGGTATTTAAATGCCCTCATAGTGAACTGTACAATCTAATTATGTAACTTAAAGTAAGTTTAGGGAAGGAATGAAATACCCCGCAGCTTCACCGTCTGAGAGATAGGGTTTTGTATTCCACTGGAAGTTCAGTGGCTTTCTTGCTATTTTTCCCTGTGTCGTAATGAGGCACCTCATCTTCCAGTTTTATTGGCAGCAAGCACTGGGTAACAGAGATGCTAGAAAAGCCCGAGGCTCCATCATGATAAAGTCATTTTAGCGACTGTAATTGTGCCAGGAACTTCTAATAGTTAAATTGGTTCCTGATTATGTTCCACTTGCTAAGTTCCCCTCCATTCAATTAACACATAATTATTTAGGACTCTGCTACTTTTTTGCTCTGCACATACTACTTTCCAATAGGCAGCTTACTGGGAAGGTGTCCGATTGGAGCCCACGCAGCATCCAAGTCCCTTTCCGTGCAAGGACAGAGCCGGGATGTGGTCCCAGAGGCAAGGCCTGAAGGACTCTCTCGGTGAAATGCTCGTGGTTGAGGGTCTTCGAATCCCGAAGGTGCCTCCTGCCACTGAGCCTCGCTCCTCATGCCCAGCCTGTCTCCTTTTTTTTTTTTTTTTTTTTAAAGATTTTATTTATTTGAGGGAGTGAGAGAGAGAGAGTGCAGGAGCAGAGGGAGTGGGAGAAGCAGGCTTCCCGCGGAGTAAGGAGCCCGATGCGGGACTTGATCCCAGGACCCTGGGATCATGACCTGAGCTGAAGGCAGATGCTTAACTGACTGAGCCACCCAGGCGCCCCCAGCCTGTCTCCTAAAGACGTGTGCCCAAGTGTAGGACTCTACGGCAAGTCTTCTCCTTTCTACCAAATGCTACTTAACATTCTGTAAAGTGTCTGTGGAGGTCATCGTGTTAAAATGACTCCGGACTATGCGGTGATATCTCTGTGTTACCTTTAATCTCAATGTTAACAAAAACAAGACCCCTACGTCCTAAGTTCACAGTTCAGAGGGCTCACAGTTAGTATTTTGCTTTGCTGGTTGAAAATAGGAGAATCTCAAAAACTTGAGCCACTTTCTGGAGGTCCTGTAGCTCAATGTTTACATGGACGTGAAGAAGATAGGTCAATAGATAGATAGATGATTGACAGGTAGATGAGAGATGGTTAGAAAGACTTCCTGAAGGTCTGGTAGCTAAATGTTTACACGAATGTGAAAAGATAGGTAGATTGATTGATTGGTTTGATTGATAGGGAAGGAAAAAGAGAGCTAGAGAGATAATGGAGAGATGATAGAAAATGCATAGAAAGAAGTGGATCCAGGCTGTAATTGGATGTGTATGGGGGTGTGTGGACAACAATCCATCACATATCTGACACCATTAGGAATTATAGTAGGCATTTTGTTTCTAGTGGGAGCTCACTGTGGTTAAGTATCCAGGTAGAAGAGAAGGAAGTCAGGAAAACTTCCTGTTTGTTTGTTTGTTTTGGTTGTATGAGGTTTGGGAATGAACTCTATCTGACACTGACCCCTAAATGATCGAAATTGGGGAACATTGTAACAGGATTTGTAAAGATGATGACTCTGACTTCAGGGAGACAGGAATCAGTTACCAAGAAGCATGAAATCAAGTCCTCTCCTTGCGGCCATTAAAAATAAAATTTGCAGGGCGCCTGGGTGGCTCAGTTGGTTAGGTGACTGCCTTCGGCTCAGGTCATGATCCTGGAGTCCCTGGATCGAGTTCCGCGTCGGGCTCCCTGCTCGGCAGGGGGTCTGCTTCTCCCTCTGACCCTCCCGACCCTCCCCCCTCTCATGCTCTCTCTCTCTCAGTCTCTCTCTCAAATAAATAAATAAAATCTTTAAAAAAAAAAATAAATAAAAATAAAATAAAATAAAATAAAATTTGCAGTATTTTGCTTTGAATAATTTGAGAAAATGCATCTAGACCTTATGGCTTTTTAAATCTTTTTGAGATGACATAGTCTGCCTGTGGGTCTCTCTACATTATTTATTTGTGTGTTTGGTTTTATCTTCCAAGATTTTAGGCTATAAATAAAGCCATTCAAAGGTTAAAAATGATTGAAAATAACTCTATTAAATATGGGCTCACACTTTTTCTTAATGGTTTTGACCATGTGGGACAGCATCCATGAAAGCATTTCATTCTCACGCCATTAGCTTTGTTCTTAGAAATTACTTAATCCTCCCGGCTGAGAATAGACATAACTTGTTTGGCTCACAGAGTTATGAATCTTTTTCCCCCGAGTCCATCACTTTTCTGGCAGAGTAGAAGTCGTGCCAGTCTGTACTGTTTCCCACCTTCCACTGCCCACCGGCTCTACCCCTGCAGCATCTCACTCTCGTGCTTCTGGGAGCTGAGACTGTGGGGACATTAGGCGTCACCTCTCTTCGTTGTGTCCTGTGCTTCTGTACAGTAATGTTGAGTGGGGAGGGTGGATTCTCTCTCTGCATTAGGCTCGGGGTTTGTTTGTTTGTTTACTTGTTTTTGTTTTGTTGTGTTTGCCTGGTACCGGGCCTGGACACACCACTGGCTGTGAGAGATCTGTTAGTGCAGGGAGAGGCCAAAGATTCCTTAGATCAGAACACTTCAGAATATTCATGGTGCCGAGGGGTCCTTTTAAATGATTTGGGGGATCCTGATATGTAAATGACAAGGTTCCTGTCATCAGGAACAAGTTCCAGAGGTGGAGAGGAGAATGAGGGACCAGCTCTGGAGGTGGAGAGGAGAATGAGGGGACCAGCTCAGGAGGTGGAAAGGAAAATGAGGGACCGGTTCTGGAGGTGGAGAGGAGAATGAGGGACCAGCTCTGGATGCGGAGAGGAAAATGAGGGAACAATGCCCAACCATACATGCCAAATGCCTAATGAGAAATTTGGTTAACAAGAAACTCAAAATAGCTGAACCCCACTGTGGACAACCTAGTCAGAATGTAAGGACTCCACGGAGATCAGGGGCTACCAAATATTCTAGCCTCTCTGTGCCTTCTGATTCGGGTCAGAGCCTGATCTTCTGGGCTACACATCCATCCATCCATCCATCCATCATCCATCCATCCATCATCCATCCATCCATCCATCCATCATCCATCCATCCATCCATCCATCATCCATCCATCCATCCATCATCCATCCATCCATCATCCATCATTCATCCATCCATCCATCCATCCATCATCCATCATCCATCCATCCATCCATCCATCCATCATCCATCCATCCATCCATCCATCATGCATCCATCCATCCATCCATCCATCATCCATCCATCCATCCATCCATCATGCATCCATCCATCCGTCCATCCATCCATTCCAGTGACTGACACCTAGGGGGCATATGAAACTGTGCTGGATCCTGACTTAGCATTGCAGGCACATGAGTGAATAAGCAGACAGGATTATTTGGGAACAGTCTGGAGGGCTTCCTTGTCCCTGAGCCCAGCTCTAGCAGTCACCAGGGCCGCAGAGCCAGCCCATTCACACTGCCCTCCCTCTCGTTGCCTCTTGAAAAAAAGGACTTGATCTTGAACTGTGTCGAACCTGCCTGAACTCTTCATTTCAGACTGGGAAGGTGTCCTGCTGTCCAGTCGCTCAGCTTAGCTCGCGATCTTTCCATACTGAAAGCAGATTTTTATGCAAAAGCTTTTGATGTGATTTTCTTATTTATTTTCTCTAGTTTGACATTTATTAAAAATAACCCATGAATTATAGCAGATAGTAGATGTTCTCATGTAAAAGTTAACCCCTGTTTGCTTCTTCTTCCCTAGTTAGAGCATTGAGTCATCCTCAGATGGCCTTGGCATTGCTCAGTTTTTAATCCCATCAAGTGTGGGCTCTTGGGTATATATAATTTATGTGTGTCCTGGCTGGTTCTGTAGAAGGTGTGTGGGCCTGGGTGCGCTGAGCTTGAGCAGCTCACCCTTGATGGCACTAGTGACAGTCTTCATTTGATCTTCCCTTTAGTTATCCTGCTACAACTCACATTCTGTGTTATTTGCTTTCTGTCCTTGCTTTTTAAAAAATTTATAGTGAATCTAAATTATAAAATCTCTCTCAGCCCCTCGCTTTCTCAGTTGTCAGTTCATTAGAAAGTTTTTATTTGGCCTTCATATTATTTCAGCATGGCATATTTTAAAAAAAAAAAGTCCTTTTGAGAAATATCTTTATTTAACTGGCTGAAATTGTTCCAGAGCTTAATTAGAAGTAGCATATTGCAACTGTTTGGGTGCTATCTTGAGGCAGAATGATTACCATGTAATAATAATGCATGTTCTAGTAAACTTGCCTTTATTGTCATAGAGGGCTGGAGGAGGGTCTTCCTTCAAGCTCAGAAGGACCCTGAGGGGACCCTAGTCAAAAGCTGAGTTCTAAAACTGGAGGAAAAATTACGGAGTGGTCAGTAGCCCAGGGTTTTGTGCTGCATGAGAGCCCCACCCTCTAATGATGGAGTGGTGTCACTCCACTGACAATCAGGAGACTTTCTCTGGCTGCTGGGGTTAATGCAAGTACAGGTCCCCAGATGCTCTCTGAACACGGTTGCCAAGGGTCAGAGGGGCAAGGCAGACCTTTTCTCTTTAGGCTTGCATCTTGCACTTCTGAGGGCTAAACCTGGCACAGGAGACCCCAGCCCAGGCCTGGAGAGCTGATGAGGCTTGCAAGGTGTGCTACGATACAAGACATGTCCTAAATTGAGTGATTTTCATCCTGGTCCTGTATTAATTTGTCAAGGTGCCCTTGTTCAGCTTTTCTCAATAAATCCCAAAATTTCAGCCATAAGAGCTACTTTTCAAATTGAACTGGGCCGCCTGTAGTCGTACTATCTGGCAACTCTCTGGCTGATGGATGCTGCTGCCCATTATGTGCCCCCTGGCTTATGGACAAGGCCAGGATCCCCGCGTCCCTCCACTGATAGTCACTTAAAGCACGGATGCCTCCTTTTTGGTTCTATTGAATGTCACCAGGGAAGAATTAGATAAGTCTGGCCACAGTTTTTGTCAGCAGCTGAGATGGCACACTCCATCACAGGCCATTTGTCACACCTGTTTCGGCCCCGGATCCAACCATAGGTTCCTTAATGAGATGCTGTCTGCAAACCCCCTTTCTTAGAGCTGTCTGGGTGTTCAAGAAGCTGCAATGTTGGGCAGGAGGTGGGGATCGAGACCTCCTTAAAGCCCCAAGGAGAGAGTCCCTTTCTTCCTCCTCCCAGGCTGCCTGGCCTTCAGGGGCTCTGGGACAGTCTGAGGTGGGCAGCTTCTCCGGGCATGCACGGCTAAGAGACCACGCTTTCGGAGAGCGCCGGTTCCTGGGAAGTAACCTGGATTTTTCTTACACTCTCTGGCTGCTTCCTGCTGTCTAAACAGGGGAAGTGTAATTAAGTTTATTATCTGTGACCCAATGCTAATTCTCCTTGCATCCTGCCTTTATGCAGAGGGAGAAGGGTCACTTAAAGAGAAGTATCTGGACTGAGCTTTATTATTGTGAACACTCTCAAGGGCAATAAAATATCTGCAGGATGAACAAGCTGGTGGAAGGGTTAATCCTCTGGAGTCATTTATAACCTCTCAAATTACATATCCCAACATGGAAAAGTGAAAGTCCAGGTATTAAAGGATGTGATATTTTGCTGTGGGTGCTTAACAGTTGTACATCATCAATGAATCAATGAATTACAATTCCTGTTAACCTTCTTGTCAGATCATTTATACATCTACTATAGCTTTTTTATTTGAACAAGTCATTAGTTACCAAAATCAACATTTCCAACAGAAGACGAATGACACCGAAGTAAGCCATACCTCCAGAATATGTCACCAGACCACTCCACGCCCGATAGATGGTGTATAACAGCATGTTTAAATGCTTACCTGTAAAAAGCCAGCTATAAGCAAAGGCCAGTTTAATAATGTTCCATGGAGACATGGTGACTTGGGAAGAGGATTTAATTAGCACCTTTTCCTTTTTAAAAAAAAAAAAATTAGGATAAAGAAGATGTGGTCCATATATACAATGGAATATTACTCAGCCATCAGAAGGGATGAATACGCAACTTTTACGTCAACATGGATGGCACTGGAGCAGATGGTACTAAGTGATATAAGTCAAGCAGAGAAAGTCAATTATCATATGGTTTCACTTACTTGTCGAACATAAGGAATAGCATGGAGGACATTAGGAGGAGGAAGGGAAAAATGAAGGGGAATCAGAGGGGGAGACGAACCATGAGAGACTACAGACTCTGAGAAACAAACTGAGGGTTCTAGAGGGGAGGGGGTGGGGGGGATGGGTTAGCCTGATGATGGGTATTAAGGAGGGCACGTACTGCATGGAGCACTGGGTGTTATACGCAAACAATGAATCGTGGATCACTACATCAAAAACTAATGATGGACTATATGGTGACTAACATAACATAATAAAAAAAAAAGAAAAAATTAGGTTTTTTTAGTGATACTTTTCATATGTTACTTTCAGATGCTGGTATTTTGGTCTGTTTTATTCTGCATGTGCTAATTTCCTTGGTTAATTTGGAGCACATCTGCATATAATTCTCTGGGCTTTTTATTGGCACAACCTCATAGCTTTTCACAGGACTTCGAGAGTTCACTTTCCAGACAGACTCGGGTTGTATCTAATTGAAATGCCAAACCTACAAAGGTGCCAGAGCCTAAGTGTGTAATTATGTAATTTTCTCTTGATCTTTCAGAGTCTTCCTGCGAGCGATTAATCAGTATGCAGACATGCTGAACAAAAAATTTCTGGATCAAGCCAACTTTGAGCTGCAGGTAAGAGAAGAGGTAGACATGCCCTTTGTTGGGAGATCATGCTAAAACAAATCGCCCTTCGGAGCCAATATCTTAGATTTCTAATTCTCGAACTTAATTGGTTTCCCATGCAAGGTATGGAAATGGAATTTACAAGATGTACTACTGGAACCCGAGGATTGAAAATCATGCCTTTGGAGTATTTGCTCAATTTAGCAAGGAGAGCGATGGAGCGGTTTCAGAGCAAACGTGCGGAATCAGAGTGACAAATAGGGAGTTAGCTGGGAGGCCACCCCTATCTGCTATAGCGGAAGAGACTGTCTCAGACCCAGACCGTCCAATGTGCGGAGGGAGGGACCGGCAGAGGCGGCCAGGCGGATTTGCATCCCTGAGCTCTGCTGGCTTTGAGAACTTGGTTCTCTGCTGGTGCTACCTCTGGTGGCCTTTACCGGGCACAGACCCTACCCCACGTGGCTCTGGGCTGGGTCAGCTGATTTGTCAGTTTGCGCCCTGTTTCTTCGGTGCTTGCAGAGAGAGGCAGGGGAGGGAGAGGGAGGGTGTGTGTGTGTGATAACGATTGATGCTGCCTGGCATGATTTACCACACATCTGGTGTTTGTGGCTTTCAGTTTAATTGCACTCTGGGTGTATTTCTGCTAATAATGATTTTTTTTATTACTTAGCTTACTAAAGTTTCCTGGGCAGGACTGTTCACTGAGACAGGACCTATGCTGTATTTCTTTTATAATTTTTAAATGGTAAATGTCTGTTTTATCTGCACTATGGAATATAAGTATATATTAATATATCAGGAACTGTAGATCTCGAAGTGTTACTATTTTTTACAGTTTTTAAGATTTTATCATTTTCTCTGCTTAATGCTTGTTTTCCCACATCCTAAAACACAGATATATTCTCACTGTAAAATATTCATGCCCTGTAAATCAACACATCAGGCGAAATATGAAAGACCCCTCCTCACCCTTTTCCCCTCTGTGGAGTGACTTTGAACTAATTGTGGGCTCTGCCTGATGCCTGCTTAGGCAAGTTTATCCAGACCTGTGCATGCTTTCTTTTGGCTTTTAACACAAATTGGATTATATCCTGTATTTTTTTTTTCTATTCCATCACATTTAGCAATAGACATGTACCAACATTCGTGCAGGCCCTCCTGCACTGAGGAGGACCTCCAGGCTGTTCCAGTCTGTCCGTGTTACAAGCAATGCATCTCGGTGCTGCATTACTGTAGACAGGCTCCTGGAAGCGTAACCGCCAGGCCGAGTAGTAAGAAAGTGCACGTGAATGGGCAGTGATAAATTATCCTCCTGTAGCGTTTTGCAATCCCACCAACCTTCTTTGAGAGCAGCCACTGTCTAAAACCATCTCTAGGACCAATTTCTTTGAAGTTGTTGTCTCTTATTTTTGTTGGAATTTCTCTGATTGCTACTTAGGCTGAGAATACTTACTGGCTGTGTGATTTCTACTGTGAACCATCTGATCATTTCCTGTACTCATTTTTCTATTGGGCTATTTGTCATACTTTTCTCTAAGTTGAAATTCATAATATAGCCTATTCATGGGTTTAGGCTTATCACACAGAAATTTTTAATTTTTCTGCAGTCAAATCTGTCATTTCTTCTATGCCTCTTGGGTTTTATGGTTTGCTTGGCAAATCCTTCTTTGCCTCAGTGTTATAAATGTAGCTATTTTTTTTTTTTTTTTTTGCATAGTTAGTATGTGCTAATACCTTTATAATTCTGCCTTTTTTTTTTTTTTTTAACTTCCTGATGATTACTCTATCTGGGATTTTTCTATTTAGTGTTAGGGCTAAGAGTTTAAACTTAACTTTTTCCCATATCATTTCATGAATAGATTCGTCTTTCCCCATGATTTAAAATGCCACCATAGAAAACATAATTGCAAATGTATCAGTGTGTGTATCCATTCTACTTCCTGTGTTATGACCTTCTGGTTTTATACCCTGCTAGCAGAGCCAGAACTTCTTATAGTGTGTCACTGCAAAATTATCTTGGCTCTTCTTTTGTATTTCCTTTCCTTTTTTTAATTTTTTAAATTTTTTAAGATTTTATTTGTTTATGGATCACTACATCAAAAACTAATGATGTATTGTATGGTGACTAACATAACATAATAAAATTTAAAAAAAAAGATTTTATTTGCTTATTTGACGGAGAGAGAGCACAAGCAGGAGGAGTGGCAGGCAGAGGGAGAGGGAGAAACAGGCTCCCCACTGAGCAGGGAGCCTGACACGGGGCTCCATCCCAGGACCCTGAGATCATGACCTGAGCTGAAGGCAGATGCTTAACCACACTGAGCCACGCAGGCGCCCCTTTGTATTTCTTTTTCCATATGAAATGCAAGATCAGCTTGTTAACCTTACTTTTTAAAAATGCTGCATTTATTTTAATTGGGAATCCATTAAGTTTATAAATAAATGTAGGGGATATGTTACGGAATTGGGGGGGATACTTTGCAGTATTTCTTTTTTTCCCATCCCATACCGGAATATTTAGGTCTTCTTTTTGTGTCCTTCATTAGAGTTTTCCATTTTATCCATCTGAGCCTCACCCAGTACCCGCTGGGTAGGTTGTCATGGATGTGAAGAGTAGCTGCTGCGAGTGTGGGGCTCCTTTTTCCCAGCATGTCCCGTATCACTGCTCTTGTTCACGGTTTCATGAGGAAGGTCCCGAGGCTGCTTCCCTCATGCCCACACACCTCAGCAGCCATGTGCTCTTTGGGCCAACATAGCACCTTGGCCCTTGGCAAGTGTGAAGTGCGTAGGGATTGCTGTTCCACCCTGAAACGCCCCCACCCTCCCAGCCTCGGTGGCTGGCTTGGGTGCCACATGGCGAAGACAGCCTTCAGTGTGAGCTCCAGGGCTGCTCCGACCAGTCACATTTTTATGTTCTTACGTCCTGTTCTTCACCGCACAGTTCTGTCTACTGACGCCTCCTTCTCCCTGAACTCATCAACCCTGAGGGCTGCCTGCCACTTCCCCTTCTGCGTCCTTGTGCTCCGGCCCAGGCTGCCTCCCAGGCCTGGCAATACAGCACAAAGGAGTCTTTACCTAACCCCACCCCCCCATTCCCCCAGTTTTGTAGTGTGTATTTCCTACAAACAGGAACTTTCTCCTGCATAACTACAGTAAAGCTACCCAAACCAAGCTTACAGTAGTGCTACCATCTAGTCCTCAGACCCCGTTCAAGTTCAGACATCCCAGTATAGCTGTCATGGCTCAGCACCAGACAGGTGGGGTTACTTGGCATGCCTCAAATCATGCATTGAGTACTATTTTTTGGCTTATATTTTTATGTGATTTTTTTTTTAAGACTTTTTTTTAAACATTTTATTTAAGAAGAGAGAGTGAGCATGAGCAGGGGAAGGGCAGAGGGAGGGAGAGAGAGAGAGAGAAGCAGACTCCCCGCTGAGCAGGGAGCCCAACATGGGCTCAATCCCAGGACACCCGACTTGAGACCGTCCATCCGCTTCACACATAACCCATGGCTTTGGGCGAGTCTCTGCACCGCATCTGAGCATCAGGGGCACAGCGCTTACCTGGGTAATCCTGCAGCGATCAAATGAGCTGCTGTGTTACTAAAGAAAGTGCCCAGTTCATGAAAAGTGTTAGGTAAATGGAAGAGCACACACTCTTACAACTCTGCTCTAAAATTCCCACTTACTTCACGGGTGACTAAAAATAAAGTCGCTACTGTTAACACCTTATTTTTACATAGTCTTTTGCAGCTATCTCATTTGATATAATAAATAGTATTCCTGTAAAGGAGAAAACCAACACCCCCAGATTTCTTCTAAAGACTGTGGAAGGCCTTTTGAGCTTGGATGTATGATGGGAACTCTGTCCAGGCTCTTTCCCTCCAGGAGCAGGTGGAAGCCCCCCAGACCGTCCTCTGGCACACAAACATGGTGGGTGTAGGAGTTATGCGTAAAGGCCAGGAGTATGTCCAAATCATTCCCATTGGTGATCCAAGAATTCTTCCTGCATCTTGATGTTCTCGACCTGGTCATAAACACTGACATAACCAGGGGTATTAGTTCTGTGACTTTAGGAATCTATGCATATGATGTTTTTAATTAATTAATTATTTATTTATTTTAGGGGGAGGGGCAGAGGGAGAGGGAGAGAATCTTAAGCAGACTCCCCGTGAGCATGGAGCCCGACGCAGGGCTCGATCTCGGGACGCTGAGATCACAACCTGAGCCCTGACCAAGAGTCGGACGCTCAACCCACTGAGCTACCCAGGCACCTCCATAATGACATTTTTATAGCAGCGCGTCTGGGTTACCGTGTTTAAGGAGACAGAGCTTCCACGGTGCAGAGCTTTATAACAAAGTCATTTCATAGTAAATTGTCTGTTAAGCACATATCGTCTATAAGTCTTTGAAATATAAAATGTTTGATGTTTTTACAACTCTTTTCCTTAGTTACCTAGTGTTTATGTACATTTTTGGTATCTGAAAAAGTCATAAATTACAGAAATTATGTACTAGTAAAGAAGGGGCTCCATGATGCACTAGTAACAAGAGCCAACATTCTTGTGTCCTTTCCGCATGCTCGGCAACCCCCAGAAGCCTCTGCCCCTATTCACTCCTGTGATCCTCTGACAGCCCCAGGAGACAGGCACTGTAAGACTCCCCCTTTACCTCTCAGGAAACCGAGGCACCAGGAGGTTAGATTAGTTGCCCGAGGAAGTGGCAGAGGTAGAATTTGAGCATGTGCACTGTGACCTTGGCGCCCACCCCAGCCCTGAACCACACCGTGGCTGGCTGGCCAGCCACCTGCATGGAGTGAGTGTGGATTTCTAAACATTTCAGAAGTGTGTGCAGGGCAAATGAGGAATGCCTCAGAGCGTTTTGAGACCCACTATTAAGCTGTTCAGCACCTCAGCATCTCCCCTTTTTTGGTTTTCAGCTTTGGAACAACTACTTTCACCTGGCTGTCGCTTTCCTCACTCAGGAGTCCTTGCAACTGGAGAATTTCTCAAGCGCGAAGAGAGGCAAAATCCTTAACAAGTAAGTCTGCATCCAGTCCCGAAATCACGGGCAGGAGCCTGCAATTCTATTAGCATCATTTCTGCGTAGTCTCTAAGCCAACTTGGTATGCAAATTGAGATGTAATAATCATGGTGTCATGAAAGGTTGGTTTCAAATCCCGAATCTGGTGTTGCCTTTTCTAACCCATGAATCAGGATCTAAAACTGCAGGGTTCATTCTAGTGAGTTCCGAGTCTGTGTAGTTCACCATTAGCACCACCCAGAATGGGAGTTTCAGGAGGATAATTGCCTCTGCCCTGCACCATTCTGATGTCTTTCCACATGTGCTTTTCTTTATCGTCTGCTTGTGCAGTGCTCCTTCGAGAAAGGAAGCATCTCGTGCAAGCTGTTGGCACAGTTGGGATTGTTGAAGAACTCCTTCAGAGTGAGAGCTGCCTGGGGTTTCCTCCTTTGTGAGAGGCCACCCATGTCGTGCTCTATGTGGGAGATCCGAAAGGCTGGACTAGTCCTTGGATGATCCTAACAAACCTCTCGGAAGCCCTGCGTCCCTGCCTGGGTCCTTCAGCTCTGTGTCCTGCATGGCTCCTGGCCCAGGACAAAGAAAAGAACGCTTGCATGCTTTCTTTCCACACTTTAGGTGCCCCGGAGGGTCTTGCCGCCTCTCTTTCTGCCTCGGTTTCCCTGACTTCTCTCTTCTCTGAGCGCCCCTTTTATAAAGGCTTTAAAGATTTTATTTATTTATCTGACAGAGAGAGACACAGTGAGAGAGGGAACACAAGCGGGGGGAGTGGGAGAGGGAGAAGCAGGCTTCCTGCCGAGCAAGGAGCCCGATGCGGGGCTCGACCCCAGGACCCTGGGATCGTGACCTGAGCCGAAGGCAGACGCTTAACGACTGAGCCACCCAGGCGCCCCTATAAAGACTTTAGAGAAGAGTTCTCTTATTGCTCCCACATCTCTGTGTCCCCGGTCCCTGTGTGTCATTTCATAATTCCTCTGCCTTACGTTGACTTTTCCAAGGCTTTGCCCCTCCCTGACGTTAGCGACTCCAGAGGGAGTCTCAGAAGGTGACAGAAGCACTGCTCAGCGCCCCTCGTGTTTTGTGAGCGCGTCTCTCACTTGCCACATCAAAGCACGTCATCCCCGCAGAGTAAGAATTGTGTCAGCAAATATTTATCGAACAGGTATGCCAGTGACTTTCCAAGCACTCCGAGTGCATTTTTCATACATGGTCATTAAAACCAAAACAGAAACTGTTCATTGGGTCTCCTTCTCACCCTTACTTTCCAGAAGAGGAAGGTGAAACATGTTCTAAACAAGTCACATGACCAGTGCCACACACCCGGTCATTCTAACCCAGGCAGTTCAGAACCCGAGATGTTCACCCACGCTGCTCTTAAAACCTTAAGTCCTTCCATTGTCCTGTCTACCTGAAGGTCAGCCTCCACCTGGTCATATTCCTTCACGCTTCCTCCATTGGGTGGCTCCAGTGGGTTGGCCGTGGATGCAGACAACTGTCCATTGTTCAGAAAAGGGGAATGCACCAGAAGGCTCCGGCCAAGCGGGCGCCCGCCGGTGACTGCTGGGAAGGCAGAGCCGGCCTTCGCACAGCCCACTGAGGTCTGACTGCCAGCCCCGGCTCAAGAGACAGATGCCAGGTGGCACCTTCTGGGGACTGGCTCCATAGGGAAGCTTCCGCTTTGCCAAATTTACATCTTCTCAGGGCTCACATGAAGTGAGGGGTGGTGACTGGTGGTGGTTGCTGTCCTTCTTGTTTCAATGCGCTCATGGTGGAAATTTCCATAGTAGAAGCAGAAATAACTGGCACACTCTGAGCACCGTACAACTTTCTCACAGCCAGCCCCGGATGCCTGGGACGCCTTGTTATCCAGTCCTGTGGAAGGACAGCTGGGCCATAGCAGGTGGATTCAATAACCTACGTGTGCGCGGGGGTCACTGCGGGGGAATCCAGACCCAGCTCCAGCCGACAGAACAGCCCGTTCTCTGCCAAGCACACAGCACGGCCAACCCTTCAAGATGCCTGCAGGACAAGAGAATTTAAACCAGAAATCTGTCTTAAAAGAGCTGGCATCTCCTGTGAGGTTTTTAGAGTAAAACCATTGATTCTGAGCATTTTTCCAGGCCAGGGCCGGGTGGCTCTGCACTGGGCCTTCTTTTGTCACGTGAATGTTAACAGTCTAAGCTAAAGCCACGTCGATACATGCATTAACCACAGAGGGCCTTGACCGCCAAAGAAAACATTTGCTTCCCACATAGCCTTGTGCTTTCAGAGGCTTCAAAGCCAAGGAAAATGTAACACGGCCAGCTGGTGTCTCCCCTGCCAGAGCCGCAGGGCTTCTAAATTGAGCTCTGGGTCTTCTCTTCCTCATATCCGTGGCAATAAGAGGCTCCAGATTTTCCCTTTGAAATTTTCTCATGGATTCCCCAAGGGAAAAAAAAAAACCTCCTAAGTGTTTTAGAAGTTGTCTTTGCAGGACTCTGGCAGGACGGCCTCAGCTCCTGTGCAGCCTGAGGGGCCCTCTCCCAGGGACCTAGGCTCAGTGTGTGGCTGTGACAGGCCACCAGGGAGAAGTGTTCTCCGTGTCTAAGACCAGCGCTTGTGGCCCGGGAGGCCGTGTGGCTAAGATGCGTGGCAGGTTCAACAATACGATACAACAAGATGTGCTTGTATTCGTCATGCCTCTGTCTCTACCTTAAACACTTTTTATTTGCTGTTTTATTTCTAAATACCAAAATCTACATAAGACATACTTCAGGTCATCCTGCCCAAATGCTTAAATTTTCCCAGTGCCTAGAAAGGTTTTAATTTGCTTAAAATGGTGCTAGTGAAAAGGACCTGAGTGCCTGCTCTGTGCTCAGGGTCTTGGTGCTTGGGATGCAGAGGTGAGAAGTTCACGGTCTCAGGCAGGTAGGTGTGCGACAGTAACAGCGATCGCCTGAGGTATCAGTGCTCACCGGGCACCTTGGCAGACTGCAGATGGACGTTCGGGAGTGAACGCGGGGAGCCCCAAGGCCTCTGGTGGGAGGGGCTTCCAGGGTGGGTGGGGAAGGAGCAGGGAGGTTACCAGGTTGGTTGACTGAGCCATGGTCAACAGACCACCAGTCCCCAAAGGGGACATCAAGTCCCAGAGGACATGGCCTGCTCCTTGAGCAGAGAGATTCTCTGGATTGTTGAAGCGTGAGTGAGTGGCTAGACCCTGAGGGCTTGGCATGGGCAGAGCGGGAGGCCCAGTGATCTGGGAATTGACCCCATGGGTCTCAGCAAAGGGCTGGGTGCTGACGCAGAGCACAGTGGAGGATAATTCACTTGGTTGTCTTTTTCTAGATAGAAAGCCTGCAGGCTCTGAAAGCAGAGCCATGCCACACCCATTGCGGAACCTCTGGCTGCCTCCCTTTGGGCCAGTCTACTGCTCTAGGGTTCCTGAAGCCAACCAAATGCATCTGCTTGAGGGCTTCACTGAGGAATCCCCCTCCCCCCACACCCTTCACACCCCTGCCTACCCTTCTCTTCCTCTCTGCCAAGCCTGCAGCAACACCTGTCTGCCTGGCTGACAGCACGGTGGCCCCAGACAATGAGAAAATCCCAGTGTCAGAAGATCTGCCTGTTCATTCCCTCTTGTGACGCTCCCCGTCCTCCTGATGACCTGGGTTGGGGAGATAATTAGGATATTCATCCCAGAGACTTTGCCCAACATGCATGGGAGTAACATAATGGGCCATACCATGCAGAGAACTGATTATGTCAAACCCAAATTGAGTGTAAGATTTTCCAATGAACCACAAAATAAATAACCACCAGGAATCAAAGTCTATAATAAGAAAATATATCTGACTCAGGCTTCAGACATCCTTGGTGCTAGGACTCCCAGCAAAGGACAGAGGTGTCGCTGGCGTTTGAAAACTGACCATCACTTCTCCCCGCCCCATCCCCCCACCCCCACCCCCAGCCTTTGACATTACGGGGACTTAGGAAATATGAGTCAGATATAAAAAAGTTGGCTTTTCATTAGCAGCCAGCTTGACCATGTTAGTATGCAGGACATGTGTGTCCTAGTTGGGACAATGTGACCCATGACTGCAAACAGGCTTCTGTGTTCAGGACCAGACTTAGTCCTGGAAGAGAAAGGGGGTTTCAGGCACTGGGCATCCAGCATATCCAAGCATAAAAGGCTCACTTAAAATTTTCAGCCCAAGAATCAAGTTTAAGTGCCAACCCCAGGTTAGTGCATTTGAACCTATGTGCAGAGACCACCCTCCATGCAGACCCTCTCCTCAGTTGGTCTCCATGCTATTTCTCATCTTTATTTACTTATTTATATGTATTTTTTCGTGTAGAATTCACACCTTCTGAGAGGACAGGTTTCACAACCAGGTCGAAATTCCACATAAACAGAGATCTCCATCTTTCCGTGTGCAGGGTTCTGAGGTGTTTGTGCATTAAGTCAAACTAAAGACATTGCTTTTAGGGAAACTGAAAGAAATAAAGCTGCCACAAGCCCTGCTTTGCAGTGTGGGATGATCCGAAGCTGGGATTGTGGACCCCAGATTATAACAAGAAGTAGTTTAGAAAAAGTAGAGCTCATGTTTATGCACATTGTTTAAGAGACTCCAATTATTCAAAGTAAGTTCAGTCCAAACCCAGAATTAGCAGGGGTCCCAGGGAGACAGATTTAGCAAACGGTGACCCACGGCAAGTCGCTGTTGGCAAAGGTAAGTGTCCCGTGTGCCTGAGCGACTCTGTGCCCCGTCCAACGTGGTAAACCTCAGGCAGCGCAGGACACCATGGCACATCCAAGCCCTGTGTGTAATAAACTTTATTCCCAGGATCACAGATGGGGTCCCACCTCCTCTCACCTCCCCCAGGGACTTGCCATTAAACCAAACGTGTCTCACTTCACGCATCAAGTCCCTCCAGTGACCTCTGCATCTGTCTACATCCCTCAGCCTCCACCCACTCCCCACAAGGTCTCCCTCTTTCCTCTGTTCCCAGAACCCCATGGAGATTTTCCTCCTCCTTTTTGGCCTCTCTGTTCCCTTGTCAGGCTCATAATCCTCCATCAGACCTTTCAGTGGGGGCGCTCCTCACGCCTTGGTCTTGGGTCTTCTCGTTCCATCCTCCCTCCTTCAGATGGCGTGTTTCAGCTCTGCATCTCAACCCTTCCTTGGGTCACGATGGCAGTTTAATGGGTGTTTGTATTTGTTCCCTACAATCATCTGCCCTCACAGTTAACACACCCTGGGTGTCTAAAAACTACAGTTCAGGGGGCCAGGAATCCAAATCAAAGTGTGGGCAGAGGTGGTTCCTTCTGCAGGCTCAAAGGGAGAACTGTTCTGTACCTCCCTTGGCTGGTGGTTGTTCGCAGGCCTTGGCGCTCCTGGTTTCTGGCTGCATCCCTCCACGCTCTTCCTTGTGGCCTCATAGGGCCTTCTTTCCCATGTCTCCAAATCTTCCTCCCCTTGTAAGGACACCAGTCCTTGGACTCAACTCCCCTCCAACCTCTGCAATCCAGTATGACATCATCTTAACCTGGTGACACCTGCAAAGACCCTATTTCCAGATAGGGTCACCTTCACGGGTCCCGGGCTTAGGACTTGAACATGTTATTGTGGAGGACACAATTCAACCCACAAGAGTCATGCCCAACATACTTTTTTTTTTTTTTCAGTGAAATAGAATATAAGAAAGCATCAGAATTTACTGAAGGTAGTGAGGTTAAGTGTTATTTCATAAAACAGTTGTACACAGATATTTATATGTGTGCTGGTTAGTAAAGTAAAATGTATTTCTTATTTCAAAAGCATTTTGAAACTTAAACTTTAAAAAGCTGCCTCTGTGGCCTTTGTTCACACTGTATCCCCCTTGGTCTCTTAAGAGGAAGGAGCAGGCTCTCTCTCCTCCTGCCACACGTCCTCTTTTGGTCCATATCCTTACCTACCCACTCCCTGCCTCGGGGCCTTTGCACCTGCTGGTCCATCTGCCTGGAATGCTCTTCCTTCCCTTCTGCCTGGATTACGTCTTTCCTTCTTCAAATCTGAGGGTAAATTATTGTCCCAGAGAATTGCCATGGCCAGCCTAGGCCCACTGTTCAACTCTCACTCCTCTGTTTTTCCTAAAGGGCCATGATCACAGCCTTCATAGAACTGTTGTATGTACATATGTGTGTTGATCTAGTGTGATTATTTGTTTAATGTCCCATCTCTGCTACCATGCTAATAGCCCCCCAAGGTCTGTGGACTTTGTTCTCCATGTTATATTAATATTTCCATATTAGCTCTGAGCCTGGCCTCTAGTGAGTATTCAGTAATTAACGAATCAGTGAGTAATGTTCCCTGAATGAATCAATGTAAATGACCATTGTAACCATGGGTTGCTGTGATGAGGCCTAGTGTGAGCTTTAAAGGAAGCCCCTATCCTGGCTCGAGTGCTCACTAGGACATACAAGGACATCATCTTTCTCATTTTCAAAAACTCCTGGGAGATGAACATCATACATCATTATCCCAGTACTACATATGAGGAGACTGAGGGTCAGAGTGGCCAGGTGACTTGCCCAGAGTGCTTAGATTTGGGCTTAGGTCAAGCCTTATCCCCAAGCCTGGGTTATCTCTGGTGGACATGGGTTTTCTGCTTCTTGGGTGAAGATTCACGAAACCAGGTGCTGAGATAAGGCCCTGGAGACCAGATTCATGCTATTTTAGCTCAGAGTTACAGACCTGGATGTGGGATCCTGTATTCACTTGGGCTATGGGAAGCTTGCCTCCTTGAGGCCCCCTTGGCCCCTATTTTGCAGGTGCTCTCTGACTTGTGTGTGGGCACGGTGGGCGGGGTGTGATTGGAAACGCCAGGTGACTCCAGCTCCCTGCTGCTATAGCTTTGTGGGGTCAGGCACGGCGGTTCACCACCGGGACTCTCTGCATCCTCAGTGGAGAGAGGGCCACGACAGCTTCTCTCTGCTCACCCGGTGGTCTTGTTGCCAGAGTCAGATGAGACCAGTGCCCTTTGAGAGATGTGACATGGCGCTGTGCCGTTGGGGAGATCCGGACTTGCCAGGCCCTGAGGCGTGTGCCTTGGGGCAGGGCATGGGCCTTGGGGTCTGAAGACTTGGGTTCTCTTTCTTCTCTCCTTGCCTGTGACTTGGCCGAGTCCTTTGGCTTCTCCCTCTAGGACCGGTTCTGTTCCCTCAAGTGTAAGTTGTGAGAGTTGAACTTAGCTCTGCTCTGTAAGGCTGCCACCAGCCCTGGGAGCCTGTGACCAGGTAACGAGCATGAGCCCCAACACTCTCCATCACTGCTGCCCTCTCCTCCCCAGCAAGAAGGTATGAACAGTTTGGGAATCCCTCTTGAGTTCTGGTGATAGCTGTAACCTTATTGGGGGATTACGCTGAGACATGTAAAGATTGAGCAGAGCTGCTGTCTTATTAAAACTAAAGATCAGTCTCGCTGCCAGAGAGTCAGTCTTGCCCCTCACCTTCTAGCTCGTTGCTCCCCTTGTTGTTACCTTTGTTCTGGCCCTAAGCACCTTTGTCTTATTTGGGTATGAAAATGGCATTTTTAGCCCCTTGCTACAACAGGCCTGACTCTAGTGAGGGATGTGCTCTCGGATCTTTGCTGATACCCCTGTCCTCAAAATAGTGTGAGGGCATGTCATTTTCCACATCTGGGACAGGATAGCGTAACTAGAAAACGCGAATCCGACACCCATGAGCATCTCACCCTCTGTCAGCACCGTAAGGAAAGGGGACGTCCAGGGAGAGGCAGGAGTGGTGGAGGCTCCCTGTCCACGTGGGCCTCCTGGCGTCCAGGTGTCAACCCCAGCTCTGGAGAAATGGCAAATCACTGCAGGTCAGCAGACATTGGGTCACTCCGGCATGACCCAAACCGCCTAGCATTTTAGCCATTTTTCTTTTGTGAGAGAGATTCTTCCAGGATGAGAAGGAATGGCTTGGCTATTGGAAGAGTATTTAAAACTTGAGTTAGTCAGTCAGTGGCAGGCCAACGGCTCTGACCAGTTTGCCCCAGCTCCGTGGGGGGGCTCTGGCCGGCTCTGTGTGCCGAGATCTGAACATGTACTGGCAGGCCCTGGGGGGTCCTGCCTGTGATACAGAGTTCCCTGGCTCACCAGACACCCACTCTCCCGAGAGACGACTCATCCACCTGCGCAGCGAGCACCAGCACTAGGTGTGAGCGTGGCTGTGTGCTCCGTGGTGCTTTTCCCCGGTGGATGCCGGGAGGAGGCCTGCCGTATCCTCTCCCCGTCTGGGCTGCTGGAGACCCTCTGTCATTTGTGCGGGAGCAAAATGGGAATTGGGAAACTGGATCAACAAGCCCAGGAAGGGTGCACAACTAAAGAGGGCTTTGATGATACGGACCGTGGGCGATGTGGGGTGCCACTTAGACATTGGAGGGTGCTCTCCTCTCACCCGCGGGCTTGGTCCAGTAGCTTTGCTGACAGTGGACAGGCCTCTCCTCACTGTGGCACTGGTGATGGGTGCATTCCCTGGCCGAGATCCCCCCTCTCTCACTCACCCAGTTGACCCACATCAGCACTCACCTGGTTGTCAGGCTGGGCTGGAAGGTAACTCGTTTATCCCCGAGGACAAGCTTGTCCTCACAGGAAGGGGCTGACGCTCCCAGGTCAGTTTCTCTGTCTGTACACGGGGCCGTGGGTCCATGCAGGTGCAGCGGCCCCGGGGTGACCTCTGTGACAGGGTTGCCAGGCCAGTTTCCCTGGTGGAGAGCATGTTGGTCTGCAGCCCTCTCCTGCTGAAAGTGACAGACGGGTGCTTAGGGCCCTGGAGACTTTTATAAGGTGGCAGCCAGCTATGGTTGTTGGTTTACCAGGAGGCTCTTTGCCTTGAGAGCCACAACCAGGTCATCTGTAAACAGCTTCCCTTTCCACATCAGCTGACGTGAGGACGAACAGAGCAGCTTGATGACCCAGCTGCTAAACTGTAATCCTGTACGATAATTGTGCAAATTATTATTTTTAATATAATCAGTTTTTTCCTTAGGCAATGAAGGAAAAAGTTAAATTGCTCACAAACTAATAAACGTTTATCTTCTGAAGCATCAAATTCTGTTTACTCATGAAACACACACCTCCTCTGCTGACCCTGTGGGAGGAAAATTAACATTTATTTTCCCTGATAAACAAGAACAGGGGAATGTTTGTTGACATCCTTTGGTGCAGAGCTCTTCCTTACATTGAAAATACTAAAGAAGGATGGGAGATATTTGAAAGAGGCCTTCCCAGCTCTGATTGTCCACTCCAGGGCTTAATTTTAACATGTGAAAGCTGCTTTTGTGAGCAGGGTTGGAGGATGTCATTTGGTGTCTGCAGAGCTGGATGCTAAGAGCATGCTCTGAAAACGAGCTCCCCCTCAGGCCAGGGAGCCAGGTCCTCCTTCTCTTGCCATTAGAGACTGAAGAAGGAAAATACTGCCCTTACTTTCTACCACCTCGCTCATGTTCCCACGGGGTGGGGGGTGGTGGGAAGAGTGTTACATAATCTGGGGTGATGGGGTGATGGGTAGGTGAGGTTCCCTCTGCTGGATTCTTCCTCCTTCAGTTCTCTTTGGTGGCAAGAGAAGCTTTGATACTCTCTTTGTTTGTCTCCGTGCTGGGAGACTTTCATTGCACTTAAAAATAATCTAAGTCTGATTTCCAAATGCTCAAAAGAGTGACTCAGCATTTCCCCTGTCCTCGGTTCTCAGGTATGGAGATATGAGGAGGCAGATTGGCTTCGAAATCAGAGACATGTGGTACAACCTTGGTGAGTAGCTGGGATTTCCGGGGAATCGTGGTGACTGTCACTGGCCTTGGCTGTCAGTGGTGCCGGAGCGTCTTGAAAACCTGAATTGCTTCTCTTCCTCAGAGAGCGATTGCTACCTTTGCAAGAGTTGTTTTCTGCAAGTAAGAGGTAGGAAGAAAATCCCATCGGTGGGGCAAATAGAAAAATCAGTAGAGTGCCCCCTTATGTCAGGTGAACACAGCTCTGCCTTGACGTTTCTTTGCTTCCGGGCATCACTGACATTCCCCCAGTTTCTCAGGCGTCAGACCAGGTAGTTCATCCCACTGTCAGAAGGCTCACTGCTTATTGTCTTCAGCTGAACACATTCTACCCTCAAAGGAGGTTTTTTGCCTACTCAAAACTGGGCCCTGTATCTAGGTACACTGCCAATTGGGTGGTGGTAGTAGAACATGCTTACACGCTGAAAACACCCTAGGGGCTTCATGTGTTAAGATGAGAAGTTCACATAGGTGTTTGCCGCTGCCAACGTCCCTCTTACTGCTGCTTTTGCTGCATCTCAAACATTTTGGTAGTTATTTTGTTTTCATTTTCATTTGACTCAATATATTTTCTGATTTCCCATTTGATGTCTTTGACCCATTGACTGTTGAGGAGCAGGCTTTATAATTTCCTCTATTTGTGAATTTCCCAGTTTTCCTTCTGTGTTTGATTTCTGATTTCATTCCATTGTCGTTGGAAAAGATACTTGGTATGATTTCCATCTCCTTAAATGGGTTAAGAATTGTTTCATGACCTAAGATGTGACATATCTGAGGGACACTCTGTGTGCCCTTGAGAAAAACGTTATTCTGTTGCTGCTGAGTGGAATGTTCTATGTATCTGTTAGGTCCATTTGGTCTATAATATTGCCTTGATCAGTAAATATAAACAACCTAACTTTACACCACAGGAACTAGAAAAAGCACAAAGCCTTAAGCCAGATGAGGGAAGAAAATAATAAAGATTAGAACAGAAATAAATGAAATCGAGAATGAAAAAAACAATAGAAAAATTCAACACAACTAGAGTTGGTTTTTTGAAAAGATAAACAAAATTGACCAGCCTTTAGCTAGATTAACTAGGAACAGAGGAGACATAGGTAAATAAAATCAGAAATGTAAGCAGAGCCATTACAACTGATAGCACAGAAATAAAAAGGATCAAAAGAGGCTATTATGAATAATTATATGTCAACCAACCTTGAAGAAATGGGCAAATTCCTAGAAACATGCAGCCTACCAGGACTGGATTATGAAGATATAGAAAATCTGAACAGACAGATGGTAAGCAATTAGCAATCTAAAACTTCCCAACAAAGAATAGCCCAGGACCAGATAGCTTCAATGATGAATTCTACCCAACATTTAAAGAATTAATGCCAGTCCTTCTCAGACTCTTCCAAAACATTGAAGAGAAGGGAACACTTCCAAACTCATTTTATGAGGCAAGCTTTACCATGATACCAAAGCCAGATAAAGCACTACAAGAAAAGAAAACTATAGGCCACTGTCTCTGATGAACATAGATGTAAAAATCTGCAAGAAAATACTAGCAAACTAAATTCAGCAGCGCATCAATTGGATCATACCCCATGGTCAAGTGGGATTTATCCCTGGGATACAAGGATGGTTCCACATACAGAAGTTAACAAAGGTGATACACTGCATTAACAGATTGAAGTATAAAAGTCATATGATTATATCAATAGATACAGAAAAAGCATTTGATGAAATTTAATACCCTTTCATGTTAGAAACTCAACAAATTAGGTATAGAAATAATGTACCTTAATGTAATAAAGGCCACATATGACAAACCCACAGCTAAGATGTTCAGGAGTGAAGAACTGAAAGCTTTTCCTGTAAGATCTGGAACACAAGGGGCCCCACTCTCTCACTCCTATTCAGCATAGTACTGGAAGTCTCAGCCATAGCAATTAGGCAAGAAAAAGCAATAAAAGCCAACAAGACCACAAAGGAAGAAGTGAAATTATGTTTGCAGAAGGCATGATCTTTTATATAGAAAACTCTAAAGACTTCATCAAAAATGCTGTTAGAAATAATAGATTAAGAAAACTTGCAGGATACAAAATGAACGTGGAAAAACCAGTTGCATTTCTATACACTAACAACTATCTGAAAAGGAAATTAAGAAAATAATCCTGTTTACAATAGCATCAAAATGAATAAAATACTTAAAAGTAAACTTAAAACAAGGAGGTGAAAGACCTGAATAGTGAAAGGTACAAAGAGTCTATGACAGAAATGAAGGAAGAAACAAATATATATAAAGGCATCTCATCTTTGTAGATTAGAAGACTTGATAGTGTTAAAATGTCCGTATTACCCCAAGCAGTCTGTAGGTTCAGTGCTATCTCCATCAAAATTCCAATGGCATTTTTCACAGACATTGAAAAAAATGATTCTAAAATTCGCATGGAACCACAAAAGACCCTAAGTCACCAAAGCAGTCCTGACAAGGAACAAAAGTGGAGGCATCATACTTCCTGACTTCAAAACAGATTACAAAGCTACAGGAGTCAAAACACTCTAGTACTGACATAAAGGCAGACATAGAGATCAATGGAACAGGAGAGCCCAGAAGTAAACCTGCACATATATAGCCAACTGATCTTAGACAAGAGAGCCAAGACCACGCAATGGGGAAAGGATCACCACTTTAATAAATGTTGTGAAAACTGGATACCCACATGCAAAAGAATGAAACTGGACCCTTGTCTAACATCATACCCCAAAACCAACTCAACTAAAGACTTAAACATAAGACCCCCAAACTGCAAAACTCTAAAAGAAACCATAGGATTTGAAAAGCTTCTTGATGTTGGTCTTGGCAATGATTTCTTGGAAATTACAGCAAAAGCACAGGCAACAAAAGCAAACATAGACAAGTAGGACTCCATCAAACTAAAAAGCGCCTGCACAGGAAAGGAAACAACAAAATAAAAGACACCCCGTGGAATGGGAGAAGACATCTGTAAACCATATATCTGCTAAAAGGTTAATTTACAAAATGTGTAAGGAAATCCTACAACTCAATAGCAAAAAATTAAAAGATGGGCAAAGGACTTGTATTGACATTTCTCCAAGGAAGAAATGGCCAATAGGTTTATGAAAAGATATGCAACATCACTGACGATCAGGGAAGTGCAAATCAAAACCACAGTGAGATGTCCCCTCACACCTGTTAGGATGGCTATTATGAAAAAAGTAAAAGATAAGTGTCAGCCAGGTGTACAGAAGTTTGAACACCTGCACGGGGTCGATGGGAATGTGGGAAACGGCATGGAGGTTTCTCAAAAAGTTAAAAATAGAACTCCCATATGATCCAGCCATCTCCCTTCTGGGTGTACATCCAAAGGAATTGAAATCAGGATCTTGATGAGGTATTTGTACACCCAGTTCATGGCAGCATTATTCATAATAGCCAAGAAATGGAAACAACCTAAATGCCCATTGATGGATGGATGGATGGATAAAGAAAATGTGGTATATGTATATTCAATGGAATATTATTCAGCTTTATTTTTTTAATAAAAAGGAAATCTTGCCAAATGCAAAAACATTCCACTTACATGAAGTTTCTAAAGAGTCATACTCTTAGAAGCCGAGAGTAGAACGGTGGTTGCCAGGGGTAGGGGTGAAGGGGGGGGGAGGAGGGAATGGGGAGGTATTGGTCAAAGGGTACAAACTTTCAGTTATGCAAGGTGGGTAAGTCTAGAGATCTGCTGTAGAACAGAACACCCAAAGTTAACAATACTGTGTCCTACATTTAAAAATTTGTTAAGAGGGTAGATCTCAAGTGTTCTTACGACAATAAACAATAAAGAGGAAAAAGAATATAATTAATAAAAAAAATTTCTTTAAAGATTTTTTTATTTACTTATTTGAGAGAGAGAGAGTGAACGAGAGCATGAGCAGGGGGGAGGGTCAGAGAGAGAGGGACAAACAGGCTCCCTGCTCAGGGGGCAGGGATGCAGGACTCGATCCCAGGACCCCAGGATCATGACCTGAGCCGAAGGCAGGTACTCAACCAACTGAGCCACCCAGGTGCCCCAATAAAATTTTATTAATTAAAATAACATGGAATTCTCTATTAAAATGTTAGTCACTATGCCATGTAATTCTGTTAGGTAAGCTCCTTAAAGGAATAAAGAACTGATAATTGGGCATACTGTTACCATCTTGAATGGGTCCTTGATGAACCCGCCTCTCTCCTAGCACCTGGTCTCCACTGTCAGCTCGCTTTGTGCCGAGACGTCCAGGCATCTTTCTTCAGCCTTATGGAGGGTCCTATGCAAGACTTCTGTGGCATTTCCTCCCTGAGCCTCCAGGGCCCTGTTTGTTTTGCTTAGCTTGGCCCATGAAGCCTGGAGTGGCTACAGAGGGCCTCCCTTCTCCCCTCTCCCCAGTGACTCTCTTCTCCTCTCCAAGGAGGCAGGTATCTTTCCACTTCTCCTTCTAGTTACCCCACAGCACCTGGGTTAAATTTGTTTCCCCATGACTGGAGCAACTTAATTGCACCCCTCCCTGCTCGGTTCTTGAATAGATTCTTGCTGTCTGTGTCGTGGCTAGAGACTGTGGCTAGAAAAACGCCCTGGCCTATCTATATTCCTTGGGAAGAATGAAACAGGGTGATAAAAACAGAACATGGTTTTTCCTGAAGGTGGGGAACTGGACTCCATCGCCCTCCCAAGGACCCTCCGAGAGGGCAGGGGTGGGGGTTTGGGGACCTCGCCTGCAGTCCGCCTTTGTGGTCGGCAAGTTCAAGGCCGCCTGTTTTCAGCCCGAGCCAGATTTCCTCGCAGGGGGGTTGCTGGTTCATCCTCCTTGAGTTCCCGGATGTCAGCAAACGTGTAAAGGCAGGCCCTATCACTTCTCTAAGGAAAGTTAGAATTTCTAAATGTCCTTTGTCCATCTGTTTATATGAAGGATGGAGTCTTTTTCAAATGGGTGTTACATGAAAAATAAATGCAGAAGGCCTTGGGAGAAAATACTATAAGATATTCTATGGATAATACTAATAACATAGAAATTAAGAAGTATGATTTAAGGAGAGGCACCAGCTGGGTTCTCAGGAGTCAGAATCCAGCACAGAAGCTCCCAGGTGGTGATGACGAGCTGGTTGGAATGGCTCCGTCTGCTCACGTTCTCCACGGACAAGTAACCTGAACCCTGCATGCTGTTTGGTTCTCAGGCACTTGAGGACCCCTTAAGGAAACTCTTTGCTGGGTCATTGGAAGCGACTTTCCTGTAGCAGCTTAATTGCCCAGAATCTGAGTTATGGCTCCAGGCTGTCAAAGGGCTTCATGAATCTCCAACACTGAGCCTTCCTGGTGCCACCCTGGGTCATTGGTCTTCCTGCCACACACCCCCCCCTCGGGGGGGGGGAGGGGAAAGGAGGAGCCCTGGCTCCAGTGAAGAGACTTGAATCCTACTGGAATTTTCTTCCTACCTTGCCTCTGCCTGGCTGTGTGGCCTCCCCCATGACCCAGTCTTTCTGGGCTTCCATCCTCTCTTACAAGAGAGGTTGGACTAAAGTTTTCAAGAGCCTCCCAATCCTGACACTCCATAATTCTTTATATATGTATGATGATCTCTGTAATGAAATGCCAAGTCTTCTAGAACAGGGAGGAGGGCCATTCATGATTCATTTTAATTGATCATGCTCTGACAAATGCATTTGTCATTTGCCCTGGTAGGCCAGACACTGCCGAACTCATGCCAGGAAGGGACCAAATACATCCCCATTAGAGAGCACAGAACAAGGCAGAGAGGGACATTCAGAGAGTGGCATGGAGAGAATTGCTCTCTGCTGGCTGAGAGGGAGTCTGGGGCTCTCCTAGCTGCCAGCATCCACCAGGCAGGTGCTGTGGGCTCCACCTGCCCCCCCACCCCCCGCATGAGAGTCCCCAGGCCATCTCTCACCTGCTGGCCCTTCCTAAGAGAGTGGCAACACCTTCTTGTAAGTTTTTCGTTTCATTTCTCAAGTACACACTGTGAGTTGTGTGTTTCCCCCCAAAGGAGAATTTTAGGTATGATTTCAAATGACAGTGCTTCATTCTGAAATGGCTTGATATTTTGTGCATCATTTAGGCTAACTAGAGGCATCCACCCTGGCAGATATTCAGACTGATGATTAACATACTAAAATGCTGTTTTCTTGGGTGCCTGGGGGGGCTCAGTTGGTTGAGCGTCTACCTCCTGCTCAGGTCACGATCCAGTTCCACATCTGGTTCCCAGCTCAGTGGGGAGTCTGCTTCTCCTTTTGCCCCTCCCCTGCTCCTGCACGCTCTTCTCTCTCACACAAAAATAAATTAAAAAATCTTTTAAAAAAAGGAAAATAAATAAAATGCTTTTTTCTTGCTTGATAAATAGTGTTGCCCCAACTCAGCCCACCCGGGCCCCTTAGTGCTCCGCCAGGACCCTCCCCTCCTCTGTGAGGGTCCCTGAAGGGTCACTGCCTGGCATGGACGAAGGCTCCAGAACTGAGCTCAAGCCACGACTGGCCTCACTGATGGACATGCCTGCCTTTCTGGCTTTTCTTTCTTTCTATAAAAATTATGTTCGTGGTCACCTCTGTAGTGCCTGAGACTGACCACCATTTGCAACTGGCCCCGTCTCCATGATTGTCGTGAAGGAAAAGGGCCCAGGGTAATGTGAGCTGCTTTGTGATGCTCACTTCCAGGCTCTGGGAAAGGCTAGACCTTCTGAGGATGCACCCTTAGGTGTAAATCAGATCTTTAAAGCTGTTTTGGAGCAGTTGGTTCCCTCAACATTATCGGTCATTATGCTCCAAATAGGCTGAGTCAAGCGGGAGATCTTTGATTTGCAAGGTAAAGGATGCAGTTAGGAGAGCAAATGTTCCATTGTTTCCTGGCAGTTGCTGATTTGAATAGGGTGATGAATGCATAAGATCTGTGCTTTGCAGCTTTGCAGCCAAGAATGTGGACTCTGGCCTGAGAGAGGGCCAAGAGGTCAAACGTAAACCATGACCTTGGTCCATGAAGGGTAGGAATCTGGTAACAGCAAGAAATAACCACCAACCAACCAGCATGATTGGGTTCCTTGCTTGTAAAATAATTACATTAGTTTTTGAAAATTAAAAACATATAATAAAAGCATCGGCTGCCCAAAGGATCTGCCCCGAGTAGCCCCTCAAAACAGCTAAGAATGGCTCCATGGGGTCACCTCAGGCCACCTGGCTCTTTTTTCTGCTGCAAATCTCAGTTGTTGGAGCCTGCCCCAAGTGTCACTGTCAAGGCCCCCACTCTTGACAAGCATGTCTCAGTTCCCCAAAATGTACACAACCTATTTTCTACACAGCTTTTTTTTTTTTTTTTTTTATGGGCTCAGGTTTGGGAACATACTGGCAGGTTGATCTAGCCAGCTCTGTCCACAAAATAAAAATGGAAGTCAGGTAAATCTTATAGTCAGTCACCTATCACTCGATCGGGACTTTATCCTGTCAAAGGTCACAAATAACAAGCAAAGCCAACAAATCACTGAAGTAGTAAAGATTTATTGTGCACACACCAAGAAGACAATTAGAAGGCCTAGAGCACTCAAACCAATGCATGGAAGGAAGCTCAGAGGTGTATCCTTACAAAGCAGCTTCTGTCGTGAGAAAGTGGTGACTGTTTATTGGTTATAATATCAGTGATTGGTTATAATTTTAGAATTCTCTTAAATGAGGGGGAGTTGGTTAGTGGTTACCTCATATCAACCTTTGGAAAATGTTTTTCTTTTTGTTTTTTGCTTACGATTTCCAGAGGCAAAAGCAAGAAGTGCCTCCGGTCAGGTTAGCCTTGCAAAATAAGCTAAATGAAGCTTTGCTTGTAGGACTAACCTGTTTTGTCTGCCCAGAGAATTTTCAACGCCTGTCTCCATTTGTTTTTGATTTTAACAAGCTGAATGCTTCACGAGACTATTTCTCCCCTGAGTTTTTCCAATCATATGTGTGATTGAGATGAATGTCTCAGATCTCCCCTCCAAGCAGAGCTTCAGAGCAAGGATTCAGGGTCTGTTCTGCTCAATCTAATGCAAGTGCAAATAGGGCGTTGCCCCGTGGGACAGAGCAGCAGGTTTTCCCCTCCCAAACCTGTCACGTTTTGAGTCCGAAAGGAGAAATCAAAAGCACACTCTCTCCCAAAAAAGGAGGGGGAGGGGGAATGTGCTTCTTTCCCAAGCTCTTCAGTTATTTATCAAAGCGCGGCCCCAGAGCACCTGCTCTCACCTCGGCCCGCGCCGCCTCCACGTCAGTTTTGTTTATTACACAAGGCATGCCAGCCGGCCGGGCACGGCGGGGACGGTCCCGCCAGAGCCAGCGTGCTCTCAGCAAGATCTTCATCGGCCTGGTTTGGGCCAGGGTAGTTTTCATTCAGGGGGTCCCTTCGTGGATGATTTTGGAGACTGGACAAATTATGTGCGTTCATTAAAAGCCCCATAGAAGACCTCAGTGTGCCTGGATGATGGACATTTTTGCTCGGTCTACCTGTGTGTACATGGAGATTTTCCTGGGTAAGACTGCGTTTAATGTCCTGGATTTTTGGACCCTCTTGATTGCGGAGATCATCCAAACACCCGGGAGAGGCTACTGATGGGTGAGAACTTGCCTCCCCTGAGAGAACACAGCCCACTGTCCGGAGGGGATGGGTTGGCTCCATGTTTTGTAACTCAGAAGAAAGACTCTCGGTGGGTTTTAAAAAATTGGGGAGTTGTAACTAGGAGATTGGCAAGGTGACCGGAGGTAAAGGATTCTTATTGTGATCTGATAATTAGCTTGTTCTTCCTTTGTCTCAAAAGGGGAAAGAAAAGTGTATCTTCTGCAAGAGTCACCTTGATCCTCATTGATTCCAAACCTGAGTTCATCATTAAATTTGAGCAAGATAGGCTCCAGGGGAAATCCATAATGCAAATGCCAAAAAAAAAAAGGGAAAAAAGGAAAAAGAAAAAAGGAGAAACAAGAAAGTAAAGACGATTCCTGGAGAACACCCAGGCCTTGCTCACCTTGAGGACCATTTGTTTGCAGAGGTTAAATCCCCAGGGTTATCACTATAGGTAGAGCTCAGCACTGGCCCCTGGCCAGGTTCCTGTACTAATGGGAAGGAAGGTCAATAATCAAAGATTAGAAAACCATCATTCTTATAACCTGTTCATCCCTTATAATCCAATCCTCGCACCTACAACCACTTGCTCCTGCCTTAAATGTTCCTCCCAGCTTGGAACAGTAAAAGCTGTCAGTGACGGACCGAGCACTCCGTGACACTCAAATTGTGTTGATGAACCATTTGGTGTCACTATCATCTGTCTTCTGAAACATTGGCTGTGACATTTTTTAGGTGTAATACAAGGAAAGTGTCATCTGAGAGACTGAATATAATAGCATTTTTAAGAGAATGCTTTGCCACAGTTACATGCCTATCAGAGACATTAAGCATTTGGGGAAGTGATGAGAATCACGTTTTTTATAGCCTTAGTCAAAGTGTTACATATTTAGTAAAAGTTGAAAACAGGATTTTCATCATATTCAGATTCCTTACTGAAGGTTACATTTTGCATATGTGTCCACTTAATATAAATTTTAGAAATCTATTAATTTAGGTTTATTAGGAGGGTTATGTACTTTGTTAAGTGTGGTTATTTATAATAGCCAAATTTGTTTCATGGCTCTCTTTACAGAAATCCTTATTAGCTGAGTAATAAAAAAAAAACCCTAAATTCTTTAGAGGATCCATTCTCTTTTCTGATTGTATAGAAATATGAGTAAGATCGATTAACTCTGGATAAATTGCTAGTGTTAATAACAAAATGTCACAAATGAGATACCAGGTATTTTGTCTCCCAGCTCTGCTGTAGATCCCCGCTCATGTCCTTGATTTATATGATATAATTGTCTGTTTGTGAAATAATAACAGATAGGACATGACTACAGGTCTTATATTGGATGGATACTTTAATAGCTGCTCTTACAACATTTAGAATGTCCACTTCTTTTTTTTTTTATTTTATTTTTAAGAGTTTATGTATTTATTTGAGAGAGAGAAAGAGACAGAGAGCAGGGGAGGAGCAGAGGAAGAAGGACAAGCAGACTCCATGCTGAGCACAGAGGCTGACGTGGGGCTCGATCCCAGGACCCTGAGATCACGACCTGAGCTAAAATCAAGAGTCAGATACTTAACAGACTGAGCCACTAGGCGCCCCTACAGTCCACTTCTTATGCTAAAGGCTGGACACATTCAAAATGCCTGTGGATGAGAAATGGATGCATGTCCCCAATATCCTAGCATTAAAGTTACACTGATCTGTGTTGTTCAGGTTGGGTCCATTGAAGCTCATTTAAAAACCTTTAAAAAAAAAAAAATTCTGAATAATGCCTTTCTGTATTTAAGGTCAACACAAGATAAAGTTCATTCCAGAAATGGTCGGCCCAATATTAGAAATGACGCTAATTCCTGAGACAGAACTGCGTAAAGCCACCATCCCTATCTTCTTCGATATGATGCAGTGTGAATTCCATTCGACGCGAAGCTTCCAGATGGTAAGGGCGTAGTGGGTGTGCGGTAAGTGGCTTGGAAAGAAGGCACACAAGCCTGAAAACCTTGAAAAAGGCTTTATCAGTGGCTCTGGAGGTAAAGGTATTGAACATGAAAAACCTAATTCCCTACAGTTTAAAAGAGAAAAGCCCCAGGACTTCCCTTCTTGAAAAAGCCTATCATCCTTTGCCTTCATCTTTAAGGAGAAATATTCCCAATTATTATTAGCTTTTACTTACTTATTTTTATCTGGATTTACTTACACATTCAACCCTGGGTAAAAGTCTCTTCCCCTCTCCTTGGTACATCCCCTCAGAATGTTTAACCAGATGTTACCACATTCTCAGACTGGCTGCTTCTTGCCAACGTGTGTTATTTTCAAGTCAAAAGTCTTTGCTTTTCCTCTTTCACATCTGTCTCGGTCTTTTACTTGTGCAGCAGAACTGATAAGAACTCCTCGAAGAAAGTCTGCATAATGTGCTCAGAACATACGGTATCAATAGGAAAGACAAAATCTGAATATTTATGTTGGAGGATTAACAAAATCTCCTTCCCTGGATTCCATGAAAATAAGTATGGTGTTTACATATTCACTGTTGGATACACACTCACATGCACGAACGTACAATGGCTTTCTCCCCAATGGGCTACTGGGTTGGCTATGATGCTTTGCAAGAGGCATGAGAAGAACCCAAATGGTAGTGGGTCCTCCACATTGAAAGCAACCTTTGCTTAAATATTATAATAATTCAAGTAAGTGAGTATCTATTTCCACATAGAGTTTTGAGGAATTTTAAGAAAGATTCCTATATTGGAAGGAAACCAAAACTGCATCAGAGTGGCATGATTGTAGTGGGGCCTATTATTTAAAGTGTAGATGTTCCTTCCCCATCTTTATACTTTTTAGTTCATAGATTGTGAATTGTTTATAGATTTCCACTGGCCAGTCCTCATTATTATGGCACAAAGCTAGTAGCCATGAAGAATAATTTTGGTATTTTCTAGAGCCAAAAACAGATACAAAGCCCAAAGAACCTCTGTGAGTACCAGTTGAGTTTGCACAATGAAGTCAGGTAGACCATGACTCCCGGTACTACCTGGATCTCCAGAAGATGACTGAACGTCTTTAGTCTTTGATTCAGAGCTGTAATGTGGTATGTAAAGGAATCTACTCCGAAGGGATGTTGTAAGAAGTGAATAAAATAAACCTGTGGAGACCACCTGCCTGCCCACCCACCTGCCCACCTGCCCACCTCTTTCCCTCCCTCCCTCCCTTCCTTTGCTTCTCACTTCCTTTCTTTGTTTTGCTCTTTCTTTCTTTCCATAGGGAAGAGGACTTCCTTACACTTATTTATTTATTTATAAAATTAAAGAGACTGTTTTAAAAGAACAGCTATTTTTATTCCTCTGGTTTACAATCAGTCTTTGTACATATGTAATGTAATGTTGTAAACATTGTCCACATTTTTTTGGTTCTTTTTGTTTGGCAATCTATCACAGACATCTTTCTTGATTACAACGTAGTAACCATGATTTTTATGATGGCATAACATTTCATAAAATGAAATGGGTAATCTTCTCTTACCCATCCCTTTAGCTGAGCATTTAGGTGGTTTGCACATTCTCACTACTGTGAGTAAATGTGCAGTGAACACATGCATGCATATAGCTTGACTTTCTTTTGAAAGTTTTCCTGGTATGCATTCTCAAAAATGGAATTGCCGATTCAAAATATTTTTCTAAGTTTTGACATCGCCAATTTTTTTTTATGTCGTTGCCATAAGATTTGACCCATCTCCACTGCCACTGGCATAAATCATGGTCCCATCTCATTGCCAACTCACCACAACTAGGATTTGTAGTTTAAAAATGCCTTTTCCTCGGCTGAAAATACATCTGACTTTTTGAGTTTTATATGAATCAAGCCCCAAAGAAGGACCTTATGAAAAAATGCTATTAAAGAGTCAGGTAGGCACGCCTGGACGGCTCAGTCTGCTAAGCATCCAACTCTTGATTTCAGCTCAGGTCATGATCTCAGGGTCGTGAAATCGAGACCCGCGTTGGGCTCCACGCTCAGTGAGGAGACTGCTGGAGAGTCTCTCTCCATTTCTCCCTCTGTCTCTGCCCCCCCCCACCCCTGGCGTGTGCCCTCTCTCTCTCTGAAATAAATAATTCTTATTAAAAAAAAAAGAATCAGGTAAAGGAGAAAAATATATTTATATGAATAAGTGTTATGAGCCCAGGAAACTAAGATCAAAGCCCTTTAAAACAGTGTCATTTGTCATTCTTTGAAGCCAACTTCGGGTCAAAATAAGGTCAGCAGCAGTTGGAGGAAGGACAAGGGCGTGAATAAGAATTTGGCTTCTGAATTGTTCCTCTTCTTCCTTCCATCCTTGTGGTTCTTATTCCTGCATCTTTAAAACATCTTACACAATCATCTGTGGAAGTGCTTCATTTCCTCCAATTCACAGGGTCTCTGGTTTGTCAATAAAGGGCACAAAGTTAATGAAGGAGAGTCATGGTGTTTCTGCCTTTGTTCTCAATGCTGCCCCCAGTGGTGGGTTCAAAAACTGTCTAATATCAGGAGCCATCTTTCCAGAAAACCAAACTGAGTAATACCAAGAAGCAGTTATGCACATTTAATTCTACTTCACAGTTTCATGTCCCTAAAACATGTCTCGCTTGGATATATATGAATAAAAGCATAAACATGAAGACGTAAGTCCCCAAAACCTGCTGTCAGGCTAAGCATGGTCTGCTACTTGGATTTGTTGATCAATAATTGTTGACCATTTGTTCATCTGTGTTGGCATCTACTTGTACTTTCAAAGGCAAGTGGTAGGACATACCAGAGGTTTTTAAAATAAAGGCAGAAAAACTAAAACTTGAGAAAAAAAAAAAAACTCTCTGCTCTATTAATCTGTTCTTGTGAATTGGGAGAAAGATCAATCTCCTTTTCTCTTGCAGTACCTCCATTTATTTTTTCTCTTGGTCTGTCTCAGCCTCCCAGGTGGACTGTCACACAGAGTATCATCCTTCCTAGGCCTGCTGCTCCCCTATCATGCCCGGTTTTGCCAGGCTCCTCGTCGTTTGGTTTGATGGGTGCAGGTTACAGTGGCTTGTCTTTGTTTGCTCTTCTGTCCTCCATGGTGGGTTGTGGTGACTTGTCCGTCCTTCCTCTGTCTCATCTCCAACATCTAGCTACTTCTCTTGGGCCCTCGCCCAGGGCTCTTCTGGACCACAGCATCTGTCTCTTGACTTCCTCTATCTTTTCTAACCCTTTCCTATTCTCAGATCCACTCTCGTCTCCTAGGGGCTCCCCTTCCTGATGCACGAGGCATGCCCTCTGTCCTTGGTGGGGGTGTTGGGCTATTGCAGCGAGTGGGCATGTGCACAGAACAGCAGGGCACAGGCATTCCTTCCCCCCTCCCAGGGAGCCTCCAGGTTGGGGCTGGCTGGTCGCTGTTTAACTAATCCGCCACCAATCCAATTACCTAACCTTATTAGTCACATCAACAAGGGCTTAAATTGGCTTCACTTTTATAACAGATGTGCAAACCTAATGAAGTGAGGGGAAGACATTAGGGTTTTTCATTTTTACAAAACATTCGTGTTTTGAACCTATGTTGTAGCTTATTTTTTATAAGTGTGCTATTGCTTTCTGAGCGGGGCTGTTAACGTGCTGTCGTTTGTGAAATATGCATTCTGTCTGGGGAGTAGTGTGCTCTTCCAGCTGGAGTGGACAGCGAACCCGCTGGATGCAGAAGAAGGACCTGCCATTTTACTCAAGATTAAACTGCATCAAACCATTATTGGAATTTCCAAAGCATGTATTACAGATTGGCTTTTCTCTGGTTTCCCAGAGTTGCAGCTCCTGTATTCTTCCACTGTAGTGGAGGGACTTGCGTTAGAATGTTCTTACACATACATTTCCCCAAAAGTCTACTTCTTTCCTCTACTTTTGCAAGAAAGAGCGTGAATTTTCATCCAAAAGAAGTGTGTCCTTGTCCTCATCCTTGGTGTTACCGACCCTGCCTCTTCCAGGTCCAGGCACTGAATGGGTTTGTCCAGCTGTGGGATGGGGTGGCATGGAGTTACCTTTCACGTGTTCTGTCCTCTTGCTGGCCTGGGACACGCTTTCCAGCGCCTCAGGCATTGCCTTTTGTCAACATGTTATGGGCAGATCTTCACATGCCCTGTGATGAAGAAGCTCTGCGAAGGCCAGCTCACAGCAATTCCTGGTTCTTCCAGCCCTTTCTAAGAATCTCTTATGATGTGCATGCCGCATCTATTCTCCTCAGTTGTCCCCTTCTACTGCTTCTCCCCTGCCCATTAGTCCTGGAGGATGTATTCTCTGGTCTCTCTCCTTGCCACTTGCCCGCTCCTCAAGTCATCCCAACAGTGTGTTCACTGTCCCCCATGCGCACCTGCCCTCACCCTGACCCCAGTCCCGGAGTAGCATGTTTATTACTCTTGAACTGGGGACTTCGGGAGATCTTGACCTTTTTCAAAGGAGTGCTCCTACATGTGAAGCCTTCAGGATCTGCTTGGCTAGGGGGCAGGGATTTGGAGGCATCGGCATCTTGGTGCCCCTTCCACCAGCTTGTGCACTGGCTGAGCTACGTTACCACGAGATAGGCCTGCACCAGGCCTGAGACGAACCTCTCCCCTGTGTCCCTGACACCCCTGCCCCCAAATCGGGAACGCTCTGAGTCTCAGCCTCACTGGATTTTGCTTCAGAAAAAAAAGCATACTTTTAAATTCCCTTCTGGCACCTTTTTAAAGAATTCCATTTGTTATGTCTTTGGGAGAAACGGAACTAACAGCTGAGAATTGCGGCAAATGACTGCACGGGCTGTATACCGTTAATAAAAACGGGGTGGAAAAGTCTCCACGGCAAAATCATAGTTTCAATCATGGAGTTATTTTCTGTCATCTTTGTGAGGGTCAGTAAAAGGCTCCACAACTTCCGGAAATTCCCATTTAGTTGTAACACTACTAGAACATGAGTAATCTTGGCGTCTTCGATGTTTTTTAGGTCCTGTTCGAATAATATCCTTCTCCAGCCCATGCTGGTAATCCTAAGCAAATAACTGAATAACCCAAGTGGTTGGCTGCTTCTGCCACTTGGTGAGATAGCCAGGACATTTTGCCCAGTCCTTTGGATGTGAGTTTGGCGGCAATTTTATCCTGTTTATTCTTTAATTCTTTGGGATTTTGTTTGTTGGCTACTTTTGCTTTCGATTTCAAAATATTACTTGATTTTATTGTTTTGGACCCTGAAAGGGAACATACAGCACAAGAACTAGGCTTTTATTTTATTGAGTCCCAGACCCAAGCGCCTGAGAGATCATGGAAATGAATGCCCTTCGGTCTAAGAGTTCCGATGACATTGAATTCTGTTCTTACAAGCCCTCCAGCAGAGAGACGCCCACACTCCTATACCTCTTTTAACCAAATTAAACAGGACTCACTCTGAGAGCATGTTCCTGGAGTCCAGGGTCATTGAATAGGGCCCAAAAGCCACTTCCCGGTGTGTGTGGTGTTGACGTGGGGAGCGGCCATACTTGTGTGAGGTGCTGCCAGCCAGCCAGGCCGTGCACGGTTCCCCAGCCGTGGGGCCCTTGGGCTCTAGGCAGAAGCTTCAAGGTCAGCGAACAGCCTTCTTGTTGGACTTGGAAGGATGTGGGGATTTTAGAATGTGAGATATGGAGTGCCGGAGATTAACTGTGTAATTAAGTTTACAGAGCGGTTAAGCAAGAGGAACGCAATATACATAAAAATATTCATGTGTCTGAGCAGAGGGATTAAAGGCTGTGACCTGCTGGGGGCACTCAGTGACTTCTAGGATGTTGCCGTGTGAGCACAGAGCCTGGAGGGTGTGGGAGTGCTCGGTGGCTCCCTGCCCAGCCATGCTGGCTCCTTCGTCCCTCGGTCCTGTTTTCCCTGAAGGTACAGTTCAGTGAGGTTCTCCCGCCCGCCCCTCCTGTCCACCGTAATGAGAAGGGACATGGTTCTGCAATCCTAATGGACTGATGGATTGGCCCAGTTCCTTCTGGAAGTTCAGACATTGAGAATCTGATTCCTTGGAGTCTCTGAGACCAGGGAGTGCTCTCAAATCATGATCCTGCCTCCAGCACCTGGGAGCACATTTTCTTGAATAACAGGAGAAAGCAGAGCACCTTTGGACAAAGAGCACATTCACTAAGGCTTATTTGTAAAAAAGTCGAAGAAGCGCTTTTTCGAATGTACGTAGAAGACCATTGGCCTAGATTTCAGATTTCACCCCGTTCTTGATAACCTCCAAACGCTTTATCGATGTGGTGAATTATTTGTGCAAACCCTTCCATCTGGGTCCAGCCCCCTTCCTTGCTCTGACATAAGCTCCAATCTCTTGTATAAATGTGTTCCTGGATGCCTGGAAAATGCAGGCCTGGTTCTAGACATGTATAAATGCATCATAGCGGGAATGGTCAGTCTAACTCCCAACAAAAATGATGCATTCTAAACCAAACAGAATTGGCTTTTGGATTATCCACTGCTGAGATCCTTCGCTCCATGATCCCTTAAATTGGAGCCAATAACCCGTGGTTAACTGTGGCGTCGAGTGGCGAAAGCAGTCATTCCTTTCAAAGTTAATTGAATTAACAACGCTGTCAGTACCCTTGTGAGCGTAGCCCCCTGCTTCACCACATTTGGCTTTATAGCAACCTTCCAAAAAGCCCTGAATTTATACGGGGACTCTGTTTCATACTCTTGGAGGGCCGCTGGTATTGTATGCTTAGAGATGCTCTGTGCAGCATTTTAAGTTGGACACCCTGTGGACATTTTTGTAGTGACACTGGTGATTCCGAAAAGAGAAGTATAATGATTTTGCTCATCACATGAGTGAGCCTCTGCCACCTTTTGAGCAACACAGTCAACCCTTGCTAATTTTAACCCAACCATAGAGAACCCTGCTGCGCATTACCAGACAGCGTGCATTTACGAGTCAGATAATCAACATACTTCTTTATAAAACCAGCTCTGCTCTATCAGCAAATGGACTTTCTCCAGTTTATTTGGACAGGATCGTTTAGTTCTGATGATGATAATGGTTCACAGCACACTAACAAATTGATTCTAGTATATTCTGCAAAAAATAATGCAGACCCTGGAATGAGAGGCTGGCTGCAGATCTGGGGTATTGAATCCTTGCTGATAAACAGAATAGAGTTGCCAGGTGTTTGTGCAAATTACTTAGTTTAGAGGTTAGTAAAATTAGAATCAGCTGTGTTCTTCTGATTTACTTATTCATCCGCTCATTTTAGGAAACATTAAATTCATCAGTCAAAATTTGATAAGCAGCATACTTAAGGAGCTGGAGTTTCCTTATTGCTCTTGTTTGTGACAGCTAGGTTTACGTGGAAGCAGAGAAAACATGCCATTTCCATAAAGTAGACTCCCAAGTTCAAATACGCCTGATTAACTAGTGAAGAACAGTTGAAATGCCTGTGTGTGTTTGCCCACGTTAGGATAAAGCATGTTTTCCTGCATTCTCTGTGCCTTCCTCATTGTATGCTCATTAAACATGTGTGGTGTGCAATCGTGTTTTAATTAAGTTGAGTCTTACTTTGTACCTCAATTCTTTGTTCTGAAGAATGAGCACTCACCAGACTCTTTCTCTGTGGTGCTCCTATCATGGTACCCTCCAGGAAATGGGACTGGCTTGAAGCATCAATGTTTGGGCTAATGGCAGCTGATCTGCCTCGTATTTGATTCCCCAAAGGCCCACCTTTTGCAGAATTCTTTACTGTAAAGAACAAAGTACCAGTGTGTTAGTATCAAAAGGTTCTTACTGTATAGGAGAGTCATTATCATGAGGCTTCAGGTAAAAACAATAAAACAAGTTCTTTTTTCTTCTTCACTAGAGCTGCCTTTTTTTCTATGTTCCTAAAAATCCCTGAACTTTTCAGGCCAAACAGAGGGTGTTTATTTGGGGAGGAGACAATGGGGAAGATCAAGGAGAGAACTACAGGATGCACGGAGGTCTGGGATCTGTGATGTGGCTGAGTCCTTGATGTCAAGCAGGAATCAATACTCCTCTCTCGTCCTGTTTAAGCCTCCACTTCATCTGTACTGTGATAAAATTGTGGCTTCAGGCCCCAAGTCCTGATCAAGGTCAGGCAGCTCTGTGCCGGTGTGAGGCTCCTCCCTGGGTCTCCCCAGACCCCTTGCCTTCTGCCTCATGGGGGCCACAGTCAGCTGCCTACCATGGCCGCAACAGAACCCTGAGTGCCCAGTGTGGACCGGATGCCGGCAGCCCCTGTTGCCAGCCGTCAGATGAGTGTGTCCACCCCTTGGCTTGCGTGGCCAAGAGCCCAGCCTGTGTCTTAGCAACCTGCTGGACCGTGCCTCTGCTGACCTATGAAGCTCTCCCCAGCTCCAATGTAGCACTAATACCCCAGTGATTCATGTGCACATAGCACATTCATGCCATTAGAACATCAACACCAGGCATTGTTCTAGGAGAGACCCAGAGACACAAAAGTTCTTTCTATCACACAGCTTAAATAATTATAGGATCCTAGTAATAGTGGAAGACTTGGGGATTCTTCCCTGGGAAAGCATTGTCTGAGCATGTATTTTAAAGGGATCCTAGGGCACCTGGGTGGCTCAGTCAGTTAAGTGTCTACCTTCAGCTCAGGTCATGATCCCAGGGTCCTAGGATTGAGCCCCATGTCAGGCTCCCTGCTCAGCGGGGAGTCTGCTTCTCCCTTTTCCTCAGCCCTCCCCCTGCCCCTGCTTATGCGTGCTCTCTCTTAAATAAACACTTAAAATCTTTAAAAAGTAAAATAAGGGGATCCTAGAGACCCCTGCCTACATGCAGGGTGTTCTTGCTTTCTGAACCCCAAATTTAGCTGTTTCACTCAATTCCTCCTATACCTGTCTTCTTTCAGTTTGGTGTGGTTGTCTTCCGCTCTGTGGGAGTAACTCTCTCACCGGCCTCCTTCCTCCCTGCCCCAAGTTGATGGGTAATTTCGGGGCCCCTGCAACATGGTGGTCAACTATGGAGAATCCCATACAGAGGTGGCCCTGAATCCTGCCAGGGATGGGGGACTGGGCAGCAAGGATGGGCACTCAGATCCGTCATTAGCGAGGTGGTTATTTCCAGCCTCATCAACCATGAGGTTCATGACCCTTGTGAAAACAGCCTGGAGATTTGTACCTCTCCAGAATTTAGAGTTTTTCCCAAAACTCCAAAGAGACAGGGTTTGGGTCCGAGAGATAGTTCTAGGGATCCTTTCCCACCGCTGTGCTCTGGAAATCTGATCAGAAGCTTTGGGGTGTTCAAGGAGAAGGCCTGGAGATGGACCTTCTTGAGATGTCTGCTGGTGTTTTAGGGACATTGTCTCTCCTGCATTTTATAATATTTTTTTCAACCGAAGTGAGATATTTCACTAGATCCATCAAGAAATGGCAGTGAAGCGGCCCCTTGGATGTTTTGCGATTGCAGGGAACTCTTTGCTGGCAAGTGAAATGCCATCTGTTCTTTTCCAGGAACCACCGAGCTATTTTAGATGTTACTTGTTCGTGGAGATGAAGTTTGAGACACTTTCATGTTCCGTCGTCTTTCTTTCTCTGGTTCTTGCTCCTACTATCAGAATATACACGTTTAGGCTCCATTAACCAGGGAAGGAAATGAAAGATTCCCCCTGTGGCAGGGGATCACCGGACATCTCCAGAGGTCCAGGGATGGCAATTCTTAAATGAAATCAGGCTTCAAAGGCTTAGGGTAACTAACTATCTGATGATGCTCTCTCACCGATTTACGTACTACTGATGCTCATTTTTAAAATGAAATATCCGCCATGCTGATTATTTACGCTTCCTGTGTTTAATTATAGTTTGAAAATGAGATCATCACCAAACTGGATCATGAAGTGGAAGGAGGCAGAGGAGATGAACAGTACAAAGTGTTATTTGATAAAATGTAAGTGTTGATTAACAGTAGGAATTATGTCAGAATAGAGACAGAGAGACTGTAATTAGACTACAATGAACTTTGTAGCCCAGAAATAATTAAAATGTGTTAATAATGGAAAATATTTTAAATTGCACCTCAGTCAACTTTCTTTTTCTGAGCGTGATTAACAAGGTGTGCATAATTACTTTTCAGCCTCTTGGAGCACTGCAGGAAGCACAAATACCTCGCCAAAACAGGAGAAACTTTCGTCAAACTCGTTGTGCGCCTGATGGAGAGACTTCTGGATTATAGAACCATCATGCATGATGAGAACAAAGAAAATCGCATGAGCTGCACTGTCAACGTGCTGGTGAGTGAAATGCAAGTTAATTAAATTTCCAATCTTCACAGTGAGCCAGAAACTGAACCAGGAAATTCAAAAGCCTCCTGGCTGCTGACCTCGGAACCTTCCAAGGCAGAACGCAGCCTCCTTTGCTCGTTTCCTTGTGTGTTGTGGGGAAGGACAAACGAAGAGGAGTTTTGCAGTTCTGCCGTAAGCAAGTCTTCAAAATCATCTCCCCTCTGGGGGTTTCCAGGTTCTTCTTCCTGGGGCTAAGAATGATGAGCCATCCTGTTTGTTCGCCAGGGTAGCACCATCGTTGATGAGAGGTCTCTACTGCTTCATCGTTAGGAGGTTGCACACATGTCCTGCAGTGGGTTGAGTGGTGGCCCCCAAGAGATAGCTCCAGCTCCCAATCCTCAGAACCTGTGAATGTGACTGTACTTGGACCAAAAGGTGCCTTGCAGATGTGATTTAGTTAAGGGTGTCGAGAGGCGATTGTCCTGAATTACTCTCCAGGTGGGCCCTAACTCCAATAACAGTAACAAGTGTCCTTACAAGAGACAGGAAAGGAGACACACAGAAGACCATGTGAAGGTGCAGGCAGAGACTGGAGTGATGTGACCACCAGCCAAGGGGCACGTGGAGCCACCAAAAGTGAGGAGGGGCTGGTAGGATTCTCGCCTGGAGCCTTGAGAGGGATTGTGGCCCTGCTGACGCCTAGATTTCAAGTCCTGGCCTCCAGAGCTCTGAGGGAATACATATTGTTGTAAGCCACCAGGGTTACGGTGATTTGTTACAGCAGCCACGAGGAGCTAGCTCATGGCCTCATGGAGAGCAGGGGGCTTGGGTAAACGTGGCCGCTGCCATCCACAGGCCTCTTGCACCCCTCCTGTCACTGTGACATGTCCAGGTCCCCTGGACACCCCCTTCCTGGTGTAGTTGTGGTGCAGAGATCGGGGCAGGGCGCTTTCAGGAAGCTTGACTACCTCAGCTGCAGGGAGTGGCTGGCCAATCTCGTCTCTGTCAGGAGCCATGTGACTCCCACATCTGCCTTCAGAGCTCTCTTCCTCTCTCTGTGTCATCCTCCTCGGTCACTCCCAGAAGGAGCCAGAAAAGCAGACTCTTGGTGCTGAGAGGGTTTGCCTCAATTGCCCCTGCCTGTCCCAAGGCAAGAATTCGAGAAAACACTATTCCTGCTTCGTGCTACCTACTTCACTTCTCTGGAGTTTGTATATCGTCATCTGGTCATTAGATGACACGTAGATGCTCTGCCTTCACTTCCATACCCCAACCCCAACTGGAATGGACCTGTAGGCACTTTGAACTCGTGGAAATGGACTTTTGTGCCAAGAGGAATAGGACCCATCATTCAGTCTTTAGAAAACCACTAGAGATGCAATAGGTTTAAAAGCAAAAGGGGATATTTTCACCTCCCATCCAGTGTATTGTCGATACTGCATTTGTGCTTTGCATGAGGAGTTGGCAACTGAAAGCTCACGAGCCACCTCAGCACCTGCCTTTTGTGGATTGGCAGCCTGTTTTGACGAATGATAAAAAACTTCTATAGCAGGTTTTCTTTTCCCTAAACATCTAAATATGGGGGACTTCTGGTTTCCAGTTTAAAAGGAGCTTGGACTCTTCGCCGTAAGAAAAAAGCTGGAAAACCAAAAATCAACAACTCTTAGATCCATCTTCTCAGATCTACAGGGAAAACTGCTCCCCCCAAAATTGGAGAGACAAAAGGATCCAGTGAATCACAGCTTACTTTCCTACTATGGACATACTTTTCTAGTGCTCCCTCGGATTTTTAAGGGGATCTAAGAAGCTGATTTGTGTCCAGAGGGAAGAATTATTAATATGTTTATTCACTTTCCAACTTTGATGTTTGAGAATATTGTTTTTTTTAAGCAAGATCTCTCATGCTCACCAGGACGTGAAACCTAGTGGAGATGTGCTCTGAATGTGGCCTTTTATCATCAGAACCCAGGGTCGGAAAATCAGCTCTTGAAAGGCCACCTGCAGTCGCAGTTTCTGATGTTAAACTGTGTTCCTCCGTCATACTGAGGCTCACTCAGTACCTACCTACTGTTACTGCAGTCGGTACTAGCCAGGCTCTGACCAAGAAACACGCCCAGGATTCCTGAAATTACCTGACATCGTTAACATCTTTGAACTTGGAACATCCCAGATCAGTCTACCACAAAGAGTCAGGAGTTCCATTCTTAACCATTTCCTGGGGATCATAAGATGGATCCCAGCCTTTCACAGGCCTTTCGTTTAAAAAGTAAGATAGATCTATGGATTAAAGAGAAACAAGAAAACCAGGTTTGTACAGACCGATGTTCTGCCTCTTAATATTCACTACCCAACTCACATTTAGTCATATAAATAAAAACATAAATATATTTTTAATCTCCCGGTCCATTTTCACCTTTTCTCCTGGTACTTTTCTTACGAAACAGAGTTTCATAGAGATGGATATGTATATCCATCTCTAGATGAATATAGACGTATAAGCATACATTAGTGATGTATAAAATGCACTCTATTTATCACTAACCTTGAAATCCTAAAGTTAAAAAATAGAATCAAGAACATAGGATTTATTGATGCCCTTTAAGCCCATTGCCAAATTTCCTTTAGAACCAGTGCTCTTGTTTTTTTTTTTTTTTTAAAATGGAATCGCTGAACATTCTAAGTTGTGTGGGTTCACTAACGTGTTACTGTTCCTTGCATTTAAAAAAAATTTTTTTTAATAATTGACGAGCAGTCACTGTGCAGTGACCTAAGTCCCCTACACATACCCATCCCTGAAGCACGTCTGCATTACATTGGATCATGGCTCCCCCTGGACAGAATGCCCATTTGTAATGAAGTAGAATTTCGTTGTCCCCTCACAGTCGTGCAGTCTGTCATGACTGGTTGGTAATTTTGTTGTGTGTCACCACTTTTTTCTACGCAGTCATCAAGATAGCCCTCTCTCAGGCGTGATAGACTCCTTGTTATTTTTTAGACATCAGTTGCTTTTTTCATGGCCCCTTTACAAGGCTAATTAAGATGGTTCTCACGAGAATTCTAAAAATCTCAGTACTTGTTGTCATCGTGAAGGAATACAGATCTGGAGTATAAGGCAAATGTGTAAGTTCTGGAAGATTGGTGCTTTGTGGTGTATTAGCATGGGGGTCTAGTCCAGAAAGGGTTGCAGAGATCCGCAGAGCTTCAGCCTGGCACAGACTCCACACTGGTGCAGAAGGGACTTCAGAAGGGGCGATGATGGGGAGGGGGAGGGGTGCTGCCTGCAGAGCCCACAAGTGGAGCGCCAAGAGCAATGTGAACTTTTATGTAAGAAACCCACAGTTTTATATAGAAACTGGGGTTTGAGATGAGCGTCCTTCAGTTGTAGAGGTGTTTTGAAGTCCTAGGAAGGGAACAGAACTAAGCACAGGCAGGAAATAGAAGACATTTCCATATCCATGAGAGAGGAATAAAGGTCGCATGATATCCTCATTGCGAAATTATAAAGGAGAATGATCAAAAGCTTGGGGAAAGATTAAAAATACCAGTGCAAAATAGGATGGTATAAAATCGTAGCCTGTAAATACTGGTGAGTTAGAGCTGGAAGTGAAGGGCTCATCCTCTCCCTTTGATGCGGATTCTCTTTGTTACGTCCCTCTGAGTTGTCGGCTGAAAATATCCTCATTACTGAACCATAGCATATGAACCAGAGGAGATTAAAATCTCAGATGCAGCAAAATATGAAAATCTTGGAGCATTTTTCTAAAGGTGCCCCCTCTTACTTTCTATATTTGTTTATCACTTCTTTTCAGAGAGATCGATTTCAGAAGCAGTATCTTTTTTTGCTCATGAAATTAAACAGCTTTTTCCATCTTAGGGGATAATTGGAGTCCTTTATAATGATCTTAGGCCCTAATCCTAGAGTCCTCACGTTGTACCCAGGTGCTAAATTTCACACCGAAAGTGGCTGTGGTGGGGCGCCTGGGTGGCTCAGTTGGTTAAGCGACTGCCTTCGGCTCAGGTCATGATCCCGGAGTCCCGGGATCGAGTCCCACATCGGGCTCCCTGCTCGGCAGGGAGCCTGCTTCTCCCTCTGACCCTCCCCCCTCTCATGTGCTCTCTCTCTCTCATTCTCTCTGTCTCAAATAAATAAATAAAATCTTTAAAAAAAAAAAAGAAAAAAAGAAAGTGGCTGTGGTGGTTCCTGCCATACCTTTGGCCTGGTTAGGTGAGTGTTCTGCACCTTTTTGGGGCCCTGCGTATGGTAAAGATTTTAAAGTGTTTATAGAGATGTTTACATTAAGAAATACAATTTTTTTCTTTTTAAAAAAAAAGATTTTATTTATTTATTTGAGAGAGAGAGAGCACAGCAGAGAGAGAGGGAGAAGCAGACTCCCCGCTGAGCAGGGAGCCCAATGTGGGGCTTGATCCCAGGACCCTGAGATCATGACCTGAGCCCAAGGCAGACGCTTAACTGAGCCACCTGGGCACCCCAAGAAATACAATTTTTATAGGAATTTTCATGTTCACCCGGAAGATATTTTACAGTATGTAGAAAGAGCCCATTGCTTATAACCTGCTAATTAATCTTTCTTCGTCAGAGAGTGTTGAAGTACAGAAGGTGCTTTCAAGTGGCAACCAGTTCCATGGTTTACTGTGGTTTGCAAGGTCAGTCTGTCTGGAACAGCACTGTCCAATAGAAATTTCTGTGATGATGGAAATGTTCTCTGTCTGCACAGTTTGGTACAGTAACACTAGCCCCACGTGGCTACTGAGCACTCAGGGTATGGCAAGTGTAACAGAGGGAGCATGGAAGCACATTAAGATGAATGAATGTAAAATGAATTACACGACGGTCCAAAACATTTGGGATGCAGCAAAGGCGGCCCTAAGAGGGAAGTATATAGCAATACAGGCCTTCCTCAAGAAGCAAGAAAAGTCTCAAATACATAACCTAACCCTACACCTAAAGGAGCTGGAAAAAGAACAGCAAATAAAGCCTAAGTCCAGTAGAAGAAGGGAAATAATAAAAATTAGAGCAGAAATCAATGATGTAGAAATTAAAAAACAAAACAAAACAGTAGAACAGTTCAACAAAACTGGGAACTGGTTCTTTGAAAGAATTAACAAGATCGATAAACCCCTAGCCAAACTTATCAAAAAGAAAAGAGAGGGCGCCTGGGTGGCTCAGTTGGTTGAGCGGCTGCCTTCGGCTCAGGTCGTGATCCCCGGGTTCTGGGATCGAGTCCCGCATCGGGCTCCCTGCTCTGTGGGGAGCCTGCTTCTCCCTCTCCCTCTGCCTGCTTGTGTTCTCTCTCTCTCTGTCAAATAAATAAATAAAAAATCTTTAAAAAAAAAAAAGAAAAAAAGAAAAGAGAAAGGACCCAAATAAATAAAATCATGAATGAAAGAGGAGAGATCATAACCAATACTGCAGAAATACAAACAATTTTAAGAGAATACTATGAGCAATCGTATGCCAACAAATTAGGCAATCTGGAAAAAATGGATAAATTCCTAGAAATGTATAAACTCCCAAGACTGAAACAGGAAGAAATAGAAAATCTAAACAGACCCATAACCAGCAAAGAAATTGAAGCAGTAATAAAAAATCTCCCAACAAACAAGAGTCCAGGGCCAGATGGCTTCCCAGGGGAAGCGAATGTTTAACTTTATTTAATTTTTTTAAAGACTTATTTATTTATTTGAGAGAGAGAGAGAGAGGAGAGCAGTGGGGAGGGGCAGAGGGAGAGGGAGAGAGAGAATCAGAGAATCTCAAACAGACTCCCTGCCGAGCAGGGAGCGCGACACAGGGCTGGATCCCACGACCCTGAGATCATGACCTGAGCCCAAGTCAAGAGTTGGATGCTTAACTGACTGAGCCAACCAGGTGGCCCTAACTTTATTTAATTTTAATTACATTTACATTTGCATACATGTGGCTATGGCTACTGTATTGGACACCTCAGGTCTAGAATCCCACATTGCCTTCTTGCTGCTCTAGCCAAGGCTGGGCCCAGCATGTTTTAAATCATGTTGATGTTTATTCCCAAATTTGGGATCTTTCATGTTTTTTTCATCTTCTAATGACTTTACAATGGTAAGAATGGCTAAGGCATCATATCTTTGGGGTAATACCTTCATTTAGCTAAAGACTGGTGACTTTCAAATGACAAAAGTAGGTTTTAGTCCTCACAGTGTAGGAATGGAATCATTAGCGTCGCGCCCCCCGCCCCCCAAAAAAGGCGAAGACCAGTGTAAGACATCTTTGTACTTTATGTGAATTTATGGTTCTAAACCAAAGAGCTGGGTCCCTTTGGCTGTGCTGGACACCAGTGGAAGAACTGTGAGTGTTTAGTGCTCATGTGACACCTTTTGTAAAACAGGTTTCTTAAAACAGTGTTGTGGTTTATTTTTCAGAATTTCTACAAAGAAATTGAAAGAGAAGAAATGTATATAAGGTATGTAGGCATCCCGCTTGTCCATGCCCTCTGCGCTTTTATGATAATTGCTGTTTGTCAAGTGCATGCTAACAACTGTTTTATGGCAACAGGGGTTTATCTTGTAGGAATCGTGAATCCTAGAAGTTCAGTTGGGTGTATTCTGACTCCTTGTGCAGATGCCAACACAGACATTTCAGGGGTCATATTTAGCCAGCTTAGAGTAAAGCCATAAATTATTATTTCACAGGGTTTTTGTATCTTTTGACTGACTCATGTGGCGCTTTGGAAAAGAGACAATAGCATAATTTTCATGTTTTGCAGTAAACCATATGATCAAATGAGAAATCAGTTTTAATTTTATCAGAAATAGACAACAGTATAATTTTTCAGTTTATTCTTCCTTTGACACTATATTCTGATGTTTTATATTATCTGCTGGATTTTTCTCCTTCATTTGCCTTTTTTTCTAGAGGGGTGGGGTGTGATGGACCCCTCTCTTGGTCACTTCTAGGGGCCACTGTCAGTATTTAGCAAGATTATAACTTAGCAGAATAGAATAAGGGTATGTCCATGTGGCTTAGTGTTTAATGTGGCTTAGTGTTTACATCAAGCATGATTTTCTAACTTGATTTCTAAGAATTTTTTTTGTTTCTCCTTTATAAAAATATATCACATAAACTTAATAAACTTTTGCAAAAGCAACCAGATTCTTTTATCCAAAATGTAGTTTACTGTATATTAAAAAGCAACGTTTATATCTTTATGGCAGAGAAATTCTTTTGATCACATTCACCGTGATCATTGGAGCTCTTTATTTTTATGGATTTGTATTTTTATGGATTTTTGAGGGTGTGTGCATTTGGATTCAATAGAAATGTGAGAAATCACAAGCAAACTTGATGATCTCATTTCAAATATAAGAAGAAAACTCTGGAAAAGATGAAAAGGAGTGAGAGACCCTTGAAGTACAATTCTGCATTCTTGGGCTGTCTTCATTTTCAACCTGAAAAGGGAGGACTTAAAATTTTTTTACAAAATATTATTGTATATTACTCTTGTTGGTTTTCCTTAGTGCTTTCTGCACTGGAAGCATTCGAGGCATTGGGAATTGTGAACATTATGAAGAGAAAGTATAGATACAATTTACTGTTGAAGGTAGATTTCAGATCTTGCAGTCCTCAACACAAATGATTTATTGACATCTTAAGAATATCGCTGTGTTGGGCGCCTGGGTGGCTCAGTCGTTAAGCGTCTGCCTTCGGCTCAGGTCATGATCCCAGGGTCCTGGGATCGAGTCCCGCATCGGGCTCCCTGCTCAGCGGGAAGCCTGCTTCTCCCTCTCCCATTCCCCCTGCTTGTGTTCCTGCTCTCGCTGTCTCTCTCTCTGTCAAATAAATAAATAAAATCTTTAAAAAAAAAAAAAAAAGAATATCGCTGTGTTTCATTGTCTCAGGTACCTGTACAAGCTGTGTGACCTGCACAGAGAGTGTGACAACTACACGGAGGCGGCCTACACCTTGCTTCTCCACGCAAAGCTTCTGAAGGTAATAGAAATTAATAGAAATTACTACATACCTTCATGATTCTGTTGTTATAAATTCTAAGATGATTTAAAATTTTATTTTTCCATGATAAATTTTAATAAACCTATAATTTAAGATCTTACTGATTTTGACTAAATGCAGTGACATAAACGAAGACATTTAGAAGGTACTTTGATGACAGACTTTGCCCTACTGAATGCAGATTTAACAAGATGTCCTAGCAGATCATCATTAAGCATCATAAACACCCATCATTGAGCTGTTGTCTAGCCATGAGTTAGAGATTCTACAGATCCTTATTCATGCCAGCAAGACTCAGTAGTAGAGGAGAATGTCATCAATAAGAAGGAATTTCTGAGGTAGATAGCTAAGAGATAGGATGAAACATATCCCTGATTATCTTAGCAAAGAGTTCACATTGAGATCTTGTATTAGTCCATCAGTTCAGGTGAGATCTCCTACCTGATTCTCCTGGAGTGTTGCTCCTGAGCACGGGTCTGGCATGACAACTTTCAGCTCCAGTGATTCTTTTGTTATGCATATATCTTTTGACATTGGCTTGTTTGTTTGTTTGCAGTAATACATTAATGTTCTTCCCTCATATCCAGTTCTAGCCCAGTTAATCATACAGAGTAGACCCTCAGTAAGTAATTGGGGGGGATGGATGGATGGATGTTTGGGTGGTTGGATGGTTGGATGGATTGAAGAATGGAGGTGGGTGTGTGGATGGATGGATAGATAGATGGATGGTTGGATGAATGGATGGATGGAAGTGTGGATGGCTAGCTGGATAGATGTGTGGATGGATAGATGTATGGAAGGAAGGATGGAAGTATGGGTAGGTAGGTGGATAGATGGGTAGATGGATGAATGGATGGATGAGTGGATGGGTAAATAGATGGATCCAAATGTATAGGTAGGTAGCTAAGTGGCAGATGGATGAATGAGTGGATGGATGAAGGAGATGCTACACAACCTCTAGTTTTACGTTTTAAAACCTTAGCTAATCATAGATCATCTTTCCCATTACATCCTTATAAAAAATTGAAAAATTATAAACTGGATAAATACCAACAGTTAGGAGAATTAGAATTTAGTTGAGTGACCCAACATAAAGACCATTCATTCAAGGAGTCCTGTTTTCAAAATCAGGCTAGCCCCTTGAGCACCAAAAACCCGAAAAGATTACATTAAAATGGGCGTTAAGCAATGTCTGTGGGTGATGACAAGCATTAAGGAGGACACTGTGTTTGGAGTGAAACTCCAGCAAGAATCTTCCAGCCTTTGGCCCAACCCCAAAATCTCCAGCATCTCTTGATGCTACAAATCTACACAGGAGTGTGGTATAGAGACACTGGAGTGTGGACGTTTATCTTTGTCCGTTACAAAGAAAACAGGAGGAGGCTCCATCTGGGAGCCTCATCAGTAGTCATCAATAGACCCCCTTTGGCTTCACACCAGTAAAGCTCTCCCAAGGAATGTGATTTAGGATGATAGAGATTTCCGTTGGTACACCTGACACCAGCCGTATCACTAGGAATTCTAACGGTCTTCATTTGCTAGAAACCCAAATTTCAGTAATAAGGCGTTCTCGCCAATACGAAGGTATTTATTTTCACCAGGGAAATTGAAATGGGGTTGACAAAGTGCTCACTTACCCTCCCTCATAGTACACAAACATTTATTGAGCACAGATGGGTTCGTCACGGACCATACAAGGGCGTTTCACATCCCAAACTGTAGGCCTGGATGCATTATCTTTTCCACTGGGACTCTGGATTTTCTAGTTAAGTGGCAAATGCTCTGTAATTTCTCTCCATATATTTTACACCGTGACGTTTCACAATTTTCCCTAAATATGTTTTGATACTGCATTCAGCGTGAACTCATGCTGGTTAATCAACTTACAAAAGGCATTATTTGTATTGTTATGAAAATTGTTCTTCAACGTGACAAATATATTCTTGTCCATTAACTAAAAATTTTTAAATATAATCTTTTTTGGTTATTTTGTCAAAAACAAGAGCGATAAAACCGTTAGCCTTGAGCCCTAGTAATCAAGTGAAATCATGTGAGTGTTTAATTGGAAGGTGTAGAGGGACTTTTACTCCCTTATTCAATGTTTTCCTAAGTGATTTTAAACTGCAAGGAAGTTATTCGAGATCGGAACTTTCTTATTTATTTTATTGTAGTTACATGCCAGAATCACCTAAAAGTTTACATTCATCCCCCGTGAAGGTAGAAATCTAGCTATGCCGTGAGAACTCCATAATTAATCATTTCATAACAACTGGTTATAGTCAGGATACGCAAGTCTAATTTTAAGGCAAAGCTTAAAGGTGTGACTGATATGTGAGATCCGTGTATCTTCTTCGCTATTGAGTAAAACGTTGAGCATCTCAGGACAGAGGCCAGCACCCCGGGATGCCTCACTTGAGACAGCCCCAAATCGCCTGGCTCATAATTCACCTTGGGAGTTACAAGACGTTATCAGCAAGGTGACGGTTCTGTGCTTTCCAGAACCTGCTGGGTTTCTCTTCTGTATGAATCCAGGCCCAGCTTTGCCTCCCTCTAGTCTTTCTTTCCTTGTGGGGGTTCTGCACAGAGGTTCTACTCTCATGTCCAGGCCCCAGCAGCCCCGAGTGTCCCTGGGACCTTGGCAAGCATGCATGCAGAGCATGCGGGGCTCACTCTGGTGCCTTCTGACCAGGGGTGGGCCACTGGTGACCCCGGACACACCCTCACCTGACATGTCTCATGCTTGGCTTTTGTCTCAGTGGTCGGAGGATGTGTGCGCGGCCCACCTCACCCAGCGCGATGGGTACCAGGCGACAACACAGGGCCAGCTGAAGGAACAGCTCTACCAGGAAATCATCCACTACTTCGACAAAGGCAAGGTAAAAAAAAAAAAAAAAAAAAAAGTCATGTTTTTTTTTTTCCTGTGTTTTCCTCTTTATGCGTACCTTCCTATAGCACACATTTTGTAACACACAATGTTTGTAGAACCAGACATTTGTTAACAGATTGTGTATTGGAAGGTTTTATGCATGGTCCACCCATTGGCACTTCTAAGTAGAAATCCTTCCAAAAAAACCCCTGCAGTTCTTCCCTTTATACGTGCTCTGAAAGTAAAGACTAAAAAGCACAAGTATTTTACTAGTCCTTGCTGGAGAGAACCATGTCCGGGACCCTGATTTGGAGGCACTTCTGAGCACTTAGAACGAATGGATTCCTTTGACAGTTGGCATTTTTCTATGACCCCTGAGAAATGAGTCCTGTGGTAAGACCAGTTGTGCTCCATTTTGGCAGATTCTAGATTAATTGGCTCCCACAAATTATTTATTCCATTGACTCCAAGGGAAGGAAACCTGCCATCATTTTAATCAGCCAGTAATAGATCTCATCAGTGTAGTTTGTGTGATTCACATAAACTGTAACTATTCGGGGGGGAAAAAAAAGGAGCTACTTTGAGCTTTGGAAGTTTTGAAAATCTGCCACCAAAGGGACTTCGGACCTCCTTCTGTGACTTCATCAGGATTCATAACTCATCTTGGTTACCTGCTTTTTCTTTCTCACTCAGAGGAAGGTGACCAGAGAATCCGTGGAGGTACCGTGTGAGTCTCCTAGGGCTTCTGTAATAAAACACTACCAACCGAGTGGCCTTAAATGACAGAAATGGGTTCTCTCCCCATCCTAGAGGCTCTAAGCCGGACGCGAACATGTCGGCAGAGCCGTGCTCTCTGTGTCAGAATGACGAAAGGGAGAATCTGTTCCATGCCTTGCTCTTAGTTCCTGGGGTTGCTGGCCACCCTCGGCGTCCCATGGCTCCACCTTTGACAGCACATGGCACCCACCCTGTGTGTGTCTCCGTGTCCAGATTTCCCTCTCCCAAGCCCACCGGTCATTGGATTTACCACCCAATCCGGTATGCCCTCCTCTTCACTGATCACATCCAAAGACCCTATTTCCAAATAAGGTCATATTCACAGAAACCAGGGATTTTGGGGGGTTTGGGGGGGTGGGACGCACATACACACAATTCTACCCAAAACAACACTTACAGCGGGAAAGGATGATGGCCACCTCTTTTTGTGGCTGTCAGTACAGATCAAACCCTATTGAAAAGATAATGTGTGTTTTATTCATCCCCTACTGTCCTTGTCACAGGGACAAAGAATCAAACTATTCAGAATAGCATGGAGATTGCCCAGAGGCCACTTGGAAATGTTCTACAGATTACACCTGGTCCTGTAGGGGAACAGAACGTATTTCTTCATAGCAATGAGACACTTTCACAATTAAGGCCAATTCCTAGAATTTTATTAGTTTAGCCAGGGGAACCCTATTTCTCAGCAAAGTGCTAGAGGAAATGGGGCTGATTCAGCCATTCCTTGCCCTGATGACTTCCTGGCTTGCTGTGTTCTGGGCTATGGGGTGGGCAGAGCAGGAGGGGAGCTGGGGAGGGCCAGATGTCATTGGGGCCGAAGGAACGTGTGCCTTTGCTCCTGTGGCCATTCTGGGCTTTCACGGTGGCAGTGTGTCCTCCGACAGCATCGGTCCCTGAGACTTCTCCCACCATGTCACCCTCGTTCCCTCCCTCACACCCTGCACTCCGGCCATGTCGCCCAAATGTGGGGTCCTCACATGCATCAGCCCTTCCTGCCTCTGCCCAGCAGGCTTCTGCTGCTCCTGCCCTTGGCTGGTTTCTTCCCATCTTAGCTTGAATGTCACCTCTCCTCTGACGCCCGTGGTGTCCTCTCCTCCTCTACAGCACTCTACAGTTTGCAGCGATAGGTTTGCATGTGTAGGTCCTCAGCAGGTCTCTCAATAGTCTCTCAGCGCCATGAACGTAGTAGCCACACGTTTTCTTCCCACCGAGTGTCTGATTCTCAAAATGATGCCTGGCATGTAACCTGGTGGGCATTTGTTGGAGGAACGGAGAAATGAGCAGAAGAGTGAATGAATACTTAGCATTGGAGAGTGACTTCTGATAGTTGGAAATGTTCATCTATAACAGGACAGTGGCCTTCAATAAATCATAAGTCAAAGAGAGTCCTTTTCATTCTTAGCAAACGTAGCCTCGTATGGGACCGGGGGGTAAGGAATGTGTTCAGTTTAGAATAGAGGGGTTCTCAGCCAGGACCCTCAGGAGACATTTGAGGTTGGCATGACTGGGGGGCATGGACAGCCCTGGCATCTAGTGGGTGAAGGTCAGGGATGCTGCTGAACATCCTAGAACGACGTACGGACACACAACAAAGAATTCTCCAGCCCAGAATGTCAGTATTGCCAAGGTTGAGAAATCCTGGTTTTGAAAAAGCTCAAGTGACAAAGTATTAGAGACAGAGAAGCAGAGGGACCATTCTCATGTGTTCCCATTTTCTGGAGGAGACACAGAGGTGGTTATGGTAAAGTGACCAGCTGGCTAACCTGGAGCCCGGAAGAGTGTACTTGTTAATCACAGTTTAGGAGGCTTGTCTCCACAGTAGCTGTTAGACTTGTCTTGGCAAAACAGAGTGAAAAGCCTTTCCTGAGGATTTGTCACTTTTCCACAAGAATGTTCAAAGAACCAAAGTCCCCTCATCCGTCGAAAGCTCACTTTGAGAATGAGCACAGGTGAGGGAGAAAATTCATCAGATGAGATCTGAAGTACCCGGGTGATTAGCTTCGATGCACAAAAACTCATTCTGACATCAACAAGCATGACATTTCCTGGGAAGAAGAGAACAGAAGCAAGTATTGCTCATCACCTCCATCAGTCCCGATGGGCAGGAATATGCTGGAGTTTCAGCCTCCCGAAGTCTCAGTGGCTCTGGGCCACCCGGAGGTATTTTTCACTCGTGCCACCAGTCCGTCCTGCTGTCCCAGAGCCCAGATGGGCATGGGTTCCGCCACAAAGGAATGCAGCCACGAAGGGACAGTGAGTCACCAGCCTGGCCCTTGCACGCACTGTCCAGAAATGACCCATGCATTTCTGCTCATGCCAGTGGCTAAAGCAAGTCACGGGGCCACAGTGGGCCCCAGGGGGTAGAAGTGCCCAGAAGGGGAGGCAGACGGGCAGCGTCTCCCTCTCTGAGGGCATTTAAGTAGACATGTGAGTCGGGCTTCTAACGGAGGGCTCTCAAGACACATGGAAATTACCTAAGTAGGTCTATGTTCTAGAAAAGATGATATTCACACAAATCCCCCAGCTCTAGTACAGCTTCCCACAACTGGACATGTGAAAATAGAGATAGCTCACAGAACTTGGTGTTGGGCCTTGATCCCCATTTCCTTCTCCCATGGGGGCTGGGCATGGTATGTGTAGCAGGAGAAAATGGGCTCCTGTTCCCTGTGGCTAGGACGCTGGAAACCTACCCAGCCAGGGAGTGAGGGAGGTGGGAGGTCACAGCAGAAGGTATCAGAGTTGGGCACTTTGTGCCAGAGGTGATCATTTTCATTTAGGAAATAAGACTGAGACATGGGTGTCCCTGCCAGGTGGGGTCTGTGCAGTATTTGAGAAAGAATGTCCTCTGTGCCTTTTTGGAATACAATGGAATAAGACAAATGGCTATGCTCATTGCTGCAGATTACCAAATTTGACTTTGAGAGGGCCTCAACGTACACATTTCCATACTCCGTTCCCAGATTGCAATCACCTTGGGGGAACCTACCTCACAGTGGCTCCTGGGTGATGGGTAGCAAGTGTTCTAGGCCATGGGAACTTGAGAAGGGCCTCAGTTAATGCCGGGGGACCCCTGAGCAGGTGCACTGGGGAAGCCAGCGCTCAGGCAGTGGGTGGGACTGTAACCTAAGCATTCTGATCCTGGAGTCACAAGGACTATGTGGTCATTGGCACCTGAAGTGTGGCCGGTCCAAACCAGGATGGGCTGTCAGCATATAATACACACGGGATTTTTAAGACTTAGTGTAAAGAATGTTGTTGAGGGCTGAGTTGTTTCTGCCAGAAACTCACATGTTCAAGTCCTAATCTCTAGGACCTCAGGATGTGACTGTGTTTCGTCCTTTAAAGAGGTGATTAAGGTAAAGTGAGGTCACTGGGATGGGCCCTGATCCAATCAGACTAGTGTACTTCTAAGAAGACATTAGGACACAGACACAACAGTAAGGACCGCGTGAGGGTGGAGTGAGAAGAGGTCCATCTGCAAGCCAAGGACAGAGGCTCCAAAGAAACCATCCAGCCGGTGACTTGATCTTGGACTTCCAGCCTCCAGAACTATGAGGGAACACATGAATTGAGGGGATCCAGTCCGTGGTACTTTGTTACAGCCACCAGAGTGACTAATGCAAATGTCAAGTATCTCACTAATTTTTGTGTTGCTGATTACATGCAGAAATGATAATACTGCAGATACTACTAAATTTTACTGAAACTAATTCCACTTTTTAAAAATGTGGCTACTGGTAATTTAAGATGACATACATGCCTTGCATTATGTTTCTACTGGACGGTGCTGATCTGAGCCAAAGACTTTGTTCTTGAGCATCCAGACCCTGGTCCTACTGGCACATCTGTCCACATGCTGGTGTGAATAGAGGCTTTACCGTTCAGCCTCCGAGGCCATCTCAGGCGGCTAGGACTGCTTACATGCCTGTTGGCACTCATGCTGAGTGAATATTTGAAAAACTAAGTAATATCTGGGAGAATTAGAACATGGGACCAAAGCCAGGAAATAATAGAATTTATGTCAGAACGACAAGGGAAAGCATGATAACAAGCATCAACGTTAGGTATTTTTTTTCTTGTGACCCAATGTCATTCCTAAAATTTGGAAGAAAACTGTCGGGAGTGTGGTAGTTATTCACATTAGGGAATTTGGAGGGATGGGTGAGTTAGGGGCTCTTTTATGGCAGAGGATTCTCGGAGGGGAAAACACACAGGGCAAATGTTAGGGAAGAGGCAGAAACAGAGGGAGTTATGAATGAAGATACAGTGTAAGAAACCAAGAAAAAGCAACATAGCTTTGTTGGAGCAAGATGCAGCTTTCTGGTACTTATTTTATTATTAAAATGTAGCATTATGCTCCTCAGGTATGTTGTTTTCTTTCGTGCTTTGACCAAAGTCAATTATAATCTCATTATCGGTTTCCCAAGCTCTTAAGGATGAGTCATGTTCCCTCATTGTGATTTGTGTATCTAAGTGCCTTCAGGAATGAGAGTTCCTGACAGCTGAGCTCGTATCTGCGCTGGCTTGGCCGGGATCCTACCTGAGGCACTGCTGAACAATTCGGGTCTTTGGACAGAAAAGCTGCTGCTAGGGCCAGCTGATCCAGTGTCCTCTTCCTCGGGAGCTCCGTCTTCCCGACCACTCTCTGTTCTCACAAAGTGGCCACAGTATCTGTCATGGCTTGAATCACTTCAAAGATGCCCAGAGCTCTGGGGTCCCCCCACTTCCTCCATAGATAGATCCAGGCCTCTCACCTGGCAGGTGAGGACCCTCAGCTCACCTTCCTAGGGTTGTAGGGCTCCACCCTGCCCATCAACCCTCTCTCTACCCACAACATCTTGCCTTTTTTGAGAACATGCTCTTTGATGCCCAACCACCTGGGTCTTCCCTGGGTGTGGAAGGTCCCTTTGTCGCCTGCTGTCACATTCCCACGCTCTCTCTACCTTGGAGCCTCCCTGCCCCCACCATCCAGGAAGATGTCATCCTAGGCACTCTTTGCTCTGGCCTTAGAACTATTTATGTGTATTCTGTATCTCCCTACTTCGAATATCTCACCCTTTTCAGGCCCCCCTAAGACCCCCCGGGGGGGATCCTGGTAAAATGCAGATTGTGATTCAGCAGGTTTGGGTGGGGCCCCGAGGCTCTGTATTTCTAAGCAGCTCCCCGTAATGACAAGGGAGCTGGTCCAGGGACCACCCCGGTCACCAGGCCCTGCTTGGGCTGAAGCTACTTGAGCTTCTGTGTCCCTCTCAGGAGAACTAGTGCTGCATAGAAACTGGACCTCGGTCAGAGAACGTTTTTAGTAAACTTTATGTTTGAGAGCAGTTTCAGGTTTACAACAAAATAGAATGGAAAGTGCAGGGAGTCCCCACACAGTCCCATCCCGATGCAGCCACAGCCTCCCCCGCCATCAGACTGCCATTCGGGTTCATCTTCTATTCAGTGGAGCACCTTCTGGCCAGCGCTTGAGTAAAACACTTGGAAAGGGCACCATCACTCAGACATGCCACAAAGTACCTTCTGTTAGGCATGTTTGTCTCCTCTCTGTGGTCTTGCTTCCTGGCCCAGACTCTGAGTCCCTAAGAGGTCTAAAGGGGCAGGTCTCTGCCCTCACTTCTGCAGTGTGTGGGGTTTGGGGAGGGGAGGTGGGGGTTCCCCAGGCTCCTTCCCCGAGTCTGACGCTAAACTCTACTTCAGTACCACGTTCCTTGCAGAGCCTATAGATCAGACAAAGACAGTCTTGCAACACCTGGGCCGGCTTTTCCTTCCTTGATTCTGTGCATCTTTTCGAGATGACAGTCCTCAGTCAGGATGGTTGCAGGAGCTCATCAGTGAGTGGGCAGGACCGCCACACTGGGGGGCATCTGGTATGGGCCACGGTCTCCGATTTACAGCTGACCCAGGTTCCATCCCCAACCCCATGATCTGTGCATGATCCTCCAGCACAGGATCATTTAAATCACAAGAATTTGGTTTGATCTTGCATTTATTTCATTTTAAGGGGAAAACATTACAGTTCTGATTTAAAAACATATATCCGGGTAAGGGGACCTAACGGCTCAGTTGAATTTGAAGGCTGGGGATCACGAAATTCTAAAATGGAAACTAAACAGGGCCTCAGTCTGGCAAAAGTATGACGCACTTAAAGCTTCATCGATGCAGGCTGTCACCATGTGGCTGTATCCTTGTGTAATTAAGGAAATCTTCATTATGTCCTTAATGTGTGGAAACTTTTCACATTCTAGAGCTCATTTCACTGTTTTAAATTTATTCATCTTCCTAGGGGACGCAGGGACTTAGAGAATCCAAGGCAGGGGGATTACTGCCCCAGAGACCTTGGCGGGCCCGTGGAAGGCATCCCAGAGGCCGCGGGGACAGCGGAGGATGAGGGACCGGGGTCAGAGTGTATTAAAAGTTTCTCTGCCTTTGTGCTCTGAATGCTGCAACGCTGAATGGATTTTGTGCTGCTTTATACCCGACACTCCGGCTTTTGAATTATGTCCTGTTATCTTTCTGTGTTTCTTCCACACGAAGTCATTTTTCTATTTTTGCCTTTCTATCATTTTAAAAAGTTTTGAATGTCTTTCAGCCAAGCTCTTGGGCTTTTCATCTTTTTCTTTCTCTCCATAAAACGTCATTTCCATCTGTTTCCCCTTTCATTCTTTTACAGTTCTTCCTTCCTGGGCTAATAACCACTCCTAGCTCCTTTTCCGTTCTGTTTTTACCACCCGTTTGAGCGTCCCCCTGAAAGCCTTCTGTCGGGTTTCATCCTGGCAGGCGGGCGTTCTTTCCTGAACATGCTCTGCATTGTCTTTCTCATTGTGTTTGGTTGAGGCCTAGTAATTTTCAATAAAGCCCTTAATCCAAGTGCTTCACTGAAAATTACCAGGCTTCTCTATGGAGGATGAGTCAAAAATAGAAGGCCTGCTATCGGGAAAATGGAGTCGGAGGAGTGAGGGTGTAGGTATTAAGTGGCGTTAAGCCACCTCTGAAACCAGGAAGCAGCCTGGCGGCGCCTAGAGAGGGACAGCATGAGTGCTGGCCCGCGTGCTGTGTGAGGCTCCGTGACTGTTCCCAACTGGAGCTCGGTTTCCTTTTCCCTTAAAATAACCTCGCCTTGACAAAGTTCACACTTTGCCTTGCACCCAAGTCAAAAATGAGGCATCGTGCATCTTCCTGTGAACTAAAAATAGGGACTTGGAGAGTCAGTTTCTGCATTTGGTGAAATGGTTCGATTTCTTCTCTAAGGATTTGGGGTGAAGTTTTCTCGTTCGATGAGTTTCCCTTTTAAAGCGCGGTGGTTATTCCGAGGAACTGCAGGGCAGGCAGAAAGACACCCTCTTCCTGGATTATTCTCAGCATTTCCAGATGTTTGAACATCCAGATATTTGCCAGAATCTGTTCAGTTAGGAAGAATCTGACCTGCCAACATGTTGATATTGATTTGCTCCTATAAAGAGAGAATCATTTTTTTATCAGAGCATGAGCAAAATCAATGCCTAGAGTCTGTAACGACACTACTCCCCACTCTCTGCAGGGTCCCTGACAGGTGTTTCCACGACCAAGCATACTAGTGCCGAGGGCACCCATGAATGACGGAGGCCTGCCTCCAGGTCGGGCAGTCCACCCCAGGGTTTGTGTGCAAGCAGATAAATAACAAAACCTTCCTCTGATCTGTCATGCTGGTGGGTGCTGGGTCTACCTGTCTAACAAGTTTGGGAGTGATTACTTCTTTTAGGGAGAAAGGAAAGGCTTCATGGAGGAGGTGACATTTAGATTGGCTCCTGAGGAATGAGATAAAGTTTGCCTGGTGATGGCTGGGAGAAGCAGGAATTGTAAGGAGTGGGATTAGCACAGGTAAGGGGGAGGGCTCCTGGGGCCATCTTGCTTTTCTGGGGATGCCAAGGAATGTGTCTACGGGGTGTGGGGTGAGCGATCCTGAGACACACTGATGTAGAGGACTTGAGAGCCAGTTTGCACTTGGCCTTGTATGTCTCCTGAAGACTGGATTTACTCCATTGAGTAAGGAGCCATTGAGATTTCATGAGAAGAGGCAACAATGACTTAATTTTCCTCTTTCCCAGCAGAGGAAGGTGGTGTTGCTGGTGGGGTGGAGGGGCTGGAGACCCGTGGGGAGGCCAGAGCAGTTGTCCAGGCCTGGGATGTGGAGGCCCTGGGCAAGGTGGCCGGCAGCAGGGATCAGGAAAGGGAGGTGATGTCTCCAGAGACTTGAAGTCAGCTGATCACACGGTGCCTCTTAAATGGGTCAGTGTCAGAAGAGCAAATGCCAGGAGGAGCCAGGGTGCCCTGCACAACCCAGTCGCCTGAGGCAGAGCGAGGGTCAGTGTCCTCACGTGGCTGCAAAGTTGGAAGAGATGCTTCTGCTAAGTCCGGTGAGGTTTGATTTCCTGCGAGGCAGTTAAAGCTGTTCCGAGTGATGAGGCTCTGTTCCTGTCACATGTTAATTCTCTTTTCAAAGTAGTTGATTCTCCGGCTAGCATTACCAAAGCTATGTGATGTCACTTTGCCCTCCCTGCGTCCCTGGCATACCCTTGGATCCACTGGTCAATATCTGTCCCTGTATATTTTGCTTCTGTCCTGTCAGAGGGATGGGCTCTCCATGCACCTACCCTGTGCCCGTTGCCCGTCTGCCCCGCCCCTCCAGTGTCCGTGTTTTGCTCTGTATAGACTAATACACATTCGCCTACAACCATGACCTTGTTTCTCTCCCATCTTTAAAAGAAGTCTCTCTTGTTCTGACTCCTCTCCAGCAACTGTCAGTCTCCTCCTTTCTACACTGTTCCTCAAAGAGCGATCTGTACTCACTTCTGTCCCTCTCCCCCTGTTCTCTAGAGCCCGTTCCCATCATAAGTGCCCAATGACTACCTGTAGAATGAAGCAATATCCCTTCTTTGCAGCCTGATTTAGGCTTTTCAAAGTCTTGCAGAACTACAGATGTCCTGGCCTGAGGAAAACAGGCAAAACCTCTATGTTTGAAGATATGTTTCCTTCCTCACTTTTCCTTTCAGGGCGTTAAAAGCTGAGCAAATAAGGTCCTGTTCTGACAGGTAAAGAGTTTCTGTGGAGGAAAAAACAAGCCACGTTCATGAACATGACTTACATGGGCAGTGATTCCTTGAGTACTTGACTGCACCAGAGGGGCAGGGTTTATTGTTGATTTGGTTTGAGAACCTTGTCATAAAGGCTCCCTGAGCCTGGCCCAAGTCCCAGGTCCCCCTGGTTTCTTGCCCCGTCTGACCAGCTTTCTCGGGTGCTGGCTCTGTCTCGTGCACCCTCGAGGAGAGGACGGCATTCTTACTGCCCGATTGGGCGGCTCTGAGCTGCAGACCACAGAGACAGTGCACCTGCTGGGCTGGGAAGGTGGGGCCTGACTCTCTCTCCGAAAAATGTCTTTGGAAAAATGTGGATCCTTTGATCTGATCAGCCGACGCCAGTTGAAAACACCAGGAGTACCAAGGATGGGGCTTGGCTCAGGAAAGCAAGAGGCCTAGAGAGAGGGCGATGACTGCAGGGTCTCTATTTTTTCAGTTGAGCCACAGCCCTTGAGTCACCATGGCCCTTCTCAGGATACACGTCTTCATGCTAGAGGGACTGGAAAGGGACTGTCACTCACAAGCTCCTGGACTCGCTCACCGGACAAGACCTAAAGCTAGTTCTAGTCCACCTTGCTTCCCTCTGTGCTGAGGGGCCTCAACTGGTGCTCTGGATTCTTCCATACCATAGCATCCTCATCCATTCAAACATCAAAGACCTATGTGGAAGAGGAAATTCGGAGGTCGTTGAATATGAGTCTTCCCACAACAACTGCCTGGAAAAGCAGCTGAATTGTAGAGGCATCCCATAAAACGTCTTCACTGGGGGTGCCTGGGTGGCTCAGTCGGTTAAGCATCTGCCTTCGGCTCAGGTCATGGTCTTGGGGTCCTGGGATCAAGCCCCACGTCAGGCTCCCTGCTCAGTAAGGAGTCTGCTTCTCCGTCTTCCTCTGCTCCTGCTCGTGTGCTCTCTTTCTCTCTCAAATAAGTTAAAATAAATAAAATCTTTAAAAAACAAAAAAAGGTCTTCACCAGTGAGTCACTTACAGCTAGTAAGTGAATTAAAGCAGAGTTGTCCACCCTGTCCCAGTGAGTCATCGCCAGCCTGAATTATTGCTAAGGGACAGTTGTCCTGGCTGGTGTCTTCTCTCTCATCTGCCATGCTCCCTTGTCCAGTGAGGTCAGTGTTGTCCTATCTGACTGGCCCATCATCAACTGAATAGTTCTTCATAGGAAATCAATAGCTGGTCCGCTCTCTATAGCCACTGCTGTCTGGGAACTAAGGACAGAGTTTCATCAGAAGAAGAAAAAAAAAGTTTGGGGCGCCTGGGTGGCGCAGTCAGTTGAGCATCCGACTTGGTTTCATCTCGAGTCATGACCTCAGGGTCGTGAGATCAAGCCTCGCATTGAGCACGGGGTCTGTTTGAGATTCTCTCTCCCTCTCCCAACCCCTCCCACTTGTTGACTCTTTCTCTCTCTTTCAAATAAGTAAATCTTGTTAAAAAGAAGAAGAAGAAGAAACAAAAGTTTGTATTCATGAAACTTGAAGAAATGGGACTTCCTGAAACTGGGAAGTTCAGAATGATGGAGACAAGATGGTTCTCTCAAGAGCATGTAGGAGCTAAGATCATCTGATGGAAAGAGGTGGTGGGACAGATGCACTTCGTGCTTCAAGTAACTAGCAATGTCAAGAACGCAATAAAATGGATTAAGGATTTTAATCAGAAAACAAGGTTGTGTGAGGATCTGGTGCTTTTTCATTCAGGGCTGTGGTAAACCTCATAGCCTAGCCCAGGAGCTAAAGCAGGACGTTCAAACCCACGGGTTAAAGCAATTCATTCACGGAGGTAATCTAAATTTTGATCGCATTGGATCTGTCTTCTCCCTGATACTGAAATATCTTCCAGGGTGTTCACATCAGAAATATGAATTGCCCACACTCCTTAGAGCCCTACCCAATTAAAAGTAGATGAAAATCTCCCTAATGCAGAATCCTTTAAGACCATGGGGAGGTGGGGGAAGCCGGGAGAAGGTGTTATTTATAGAAAATCTGATGGAAAACACAACCATGTCACCTCAGGGTGAGTCGGATAAGATATTTATTCAAGACTAACTTTTTATTTTTTTATTTTTTTTAAGATTTTATTTATTTATTTGAGAGACAGAATGAGAGACAGAGAGCACGAGAGGGAAGAGGGTCAGAGGGAGAAGCAGACCCCCCGCTGAGCAGGGAGCCCGATGTGGGACTCGATCCCGGGACTCCAGGATCGTGACCTGAGCCGAAGGCAGTCGCTTAACCAACTGAGCCACCGAGGCGCCCATTCAAGACTAACTTTAAAAAAAAAGAAAAAAAAGAACAATTACTTTTGATATGTATCTAAAGCATCTCATGTGTCATTTAGGATAAAAACAGATTAAGCTTTTACTCAGTAATAAATTAGACACCCGGACACTCTAGGCAGCTAATAGAGTGCGTGTTTGCTTACAGAAAACTTAAAGAAAAATTGTGACAGAGAATCACAAGTAAAAGTAATGTTTTCTTTGAAATGGAAATACTCTAAAGGAGGCATTGGTCCCTGGAGCTTAAAAGAAATATTGGAAGTGAGAGAGGTTTTTCCCCTTCCCAGAAATGTGAGCTTGGGCCCCGGCAGAGGACCCCGGGGAGGATCTCGAGCAGCAGATTAAAATATTCAGAGAAGGCAAGGCAGCTCTGAAAGTTCCAGCAGGATGGAGACTGTGGCGGCTCTGGGAGGGAGAACAGGTGTTCAGACCCAGGAAGGGCATCATGGCCACTCTCTCCCTTCCCTGGGCGCTAGTCCCATCTCAGAAATCTTTCTCTACTCTGGGCTTATTTTTATTTTGTCTTGCAGACTATTAAAGTGTAACTCTTATTCCAGAAGAACTTTTTTCCTCATAAAAAAATAGCAGATGGTTTATTTAAGTCGTAGCTCTAAAGAGTATTTTAAGTCTGTTGGGCTGTTCACTAATACGTAAGACCCTCCATGGGTCATTCTACTAAGAAGCAAAGACCAACCAGCAGATGAGTCCTCAGTGATAAGGGTGTGCCAGGAAGGGGCCCGGCAGCTTGCGTTCTCAGTGGGAGCCTGGAATTCCTGACTAGCCTAGTATCCTTTCAGACGCATCTCAGTAGGAGGGGGTGGGAGAAGCTGCAAGTGCTAGCACATCATCATGGTTATGGGCTGAATGTCTGCATCCCACCTCCCACCCCTAACCACCAAATGCATATGTTGATCCATCACGTGATAGTATTTGGAGATGGGGCCTTTGCGAGGTAAATACGTTTATACTGGGTCATGAATAGGGTTGACCCCCCATGATGGGATTCCTGCTCTTCTAAGAAGAGAAAGAGAGCTTGCCCAAGGCCCTGTGAGCACACAGTGAGAAGGTGCTGGTCCACAAGTCAGGAAGAGAGCCCTCACCAAGAACTGAATCTGCCTGCACCTTGATCTTGGACTTCCCAGCCTCCAGAACTGTGAGAAATAAATGTCTACTTTTTAAGCCACCCCATCTATGGTACTTTATTATAGCAGCCCAAACTAAGACAGTCATCAAAAGCAAGAACTTTGGGAAAAGATCAAGCTGGGCCAGGTACACCTCTCTGTGCCCTTGGGCAACTTCCTGACCTGTCTAATCCCCAACTTCCTTATCTGCAAAATGGGTATAATGAAGTCCCGCCTGACAAGGCAAGGGAGTTGCTGGACAGAGAGCAAGCTTGGAATCACTTGTCCTGACTTGAGCGCTATCATCTTGTGGGAATGGTGGCGGTCGGGAAATGGATGGTTCCTGGCTGGGGACAGTATGTGGGATGGTGTGGTGCTTTCCTGATTTGAAGTCAACAACCTTCAATTCTTTGGATAAACATTCTTGAGCGGGCCCTCTGCTGAGGTCTAGTTGTTTTCATTAACGCTCAGTTCCTCAAGGGGCTTGTGGTCTCTGAGAAGGAATAACAAAGAAGCACTCCAGTTTCTGTACATAACCAGAAGGTTGGAACTCAGGGGATCCTGGGTCATCATGGGAGCCCAAGGAGAGTTGGCACCCAGAAAGGCTTCCTGGAGGAGATGGTTCCTCCATATGTGACCTATTCTTCTCCAGTAAACCACTTTATTTTTCCCCAAGAAAAATAAGGGAAATTCAGGTCTTACCATATGCATCAACAAAGTATTCCATAATGTCCAAAGTTTATCAGCTTTCTAATAAATCAGTTACCTGATTGGAAATCCCCTTTCAAACTACTACCCCAACAAGTTCCCCCTTTCAAAATGATGGCAGGCTTTATAGCCTCACAGTATTTGCACACAGAAACCAACTCCTTGCGAGCTTTAATTTAGAGTTGAAATCTATCTTGTTCTTTCTGACAGTCCAGTGTTTGTTCAATGGGATGATTTGGGAAAGTAGCAAAACCAGGCTCCTTGTAGCCTCTTCGTGCACGGCGGTTCCTTCCACCAGCTCCCCTGCTGCTCCGATGGATGGGCTTCAGCAACCATCCTGGCAGCAGGAGAGAGGACGGAGCGGGCCAGACCTGGCGGCCAGACTGCTCTGACCCTGGGCAGAGGCCAACATGACTGGCAAGCCAGTAGTGGACCCATTTAGTCAACTGACGTCTGGTCATGAGCCAAAGGACATGAGCCTCTAGAAAATACTTGTATTTTTCTAACATTATTCTGTAGTGTTTTCAGATTTGGCAAGTGTATTTCCAAATTATTTTATGATGAGCAGTTGTATTATTATTTCACTCCTTGACTGCACCATTCAGCGTTGGGTTTCTGTTTCTCCTTTTTCTTTCTTTTTCCTCACAGATGTGGGAGGAGGCCATTGCTCTTGGTAAGGAACTTGCCGAACAGTATGAAAACGAGATGTTTGATTACGAACAACTCAGTGAGTTGCTGGTAGGTCTCCTTTTCTTTCTAGTTAAATGAACACAGGCGATCTACACTTGTCTTTCTGGGCTTTCCCTTTCAGTTTTAACTTGGAGAGTCTCTTCAGGTCTTCTGCGGCCTTGGCCATGGTCCTCCATTTTGTCCAGGAGGAAGGTCTTCATGTATTTGCGGGCTGATTCTGGCCCACAACTACTCACTTTTATTCCCACCTGAGCTCTGGAAACCAGACTCTAAGATTTCTCTGAGCCTCTGTATGTAAACAACCGCTGACCCCATGTGTACAGTGCTCTCGACGGCCTAAGAGTCTCTGAGAATTGCTGCTGGATTAAAACTGACCCCGTCTACAAGCGGGGTGTGTGATGGGAGAGTAGCCCAGACCTTTCTCCCGCCATTAATTTAGACCAGAATTCTGCCCTTTTAAGTTCTTCTTTAATGTATGCCAGTATCTAATTGATACCAGTTTTTAAAATAATAAAGACCAGCCATTTAATCATAAGAAAAACCATTTCTATGGCACCTCTTTGGTTATCGAAAACATGGGTAAATCCTACTGGTTACTGAATTTGGCTCTTTTGGTCAGATTCCCTGCTAAACACTGGGAGTGAGTGACAAATTCTATCAAAGCCATGTGGCAAGATGACCAGTATGCCTGTGTCCACACTGCGCCTCCCACCCAGCTGGAATTGCCAAAGCTTGAAGAGCCCACTGGAAGATTCTGGAAGAGTGGATGCTCAAATACTCTATTCAAACCTGAAATTTTCTTTCTTCCTTTCAGAAAAAACAGGCTCAGTTTTATGAAAACATCGTCAAAGTGATAAGACCTAAGCCTGACTATTTTGCTGTTGGCTACTACGGACAAGGATTCCCCACGTTCCTTCGGGTAAATTTTGATTCTGTTTAATCTGAGCCAGGATTGCTCCATGGCCAGAGAGCTCCTTCCCATTCTGATGGATGATTTGAACTTTGCATCTGTGGGTCAGAGTCTGAATCCGTGCTCTTCATAGCTCTGTGTGCTTAGCTTAGGGTGTGAAAGAAGGCCTGATAATATTTTCTTTGATTGCATATAAACTTCCCATCTGATTTTTCCTAAACAGAACTGGAGATTTACGTGTGTTTTTTTAAATTGTGGTAAAATACAGATAACATAAAATTTACCATCTTAACCAGTTTTAAGTGTACAGTTCAGTGGTATTAATATTGTTGTGCAATCATCCATCTCCAGAACTTTTTCATCTCTCCAAACTGTAATTCCATACCCAGTTAAACAGTTAGGTCTGTATTACCCCACCTCCCAGCCCCTGGCAGCACCATGCTACTTTATGTCTCTAGGAATTTGCCTATTCTCGGTATCTCATAAAGTAAAATCACACGGTGTTTGTCTTTTTGTGTCTGGCCCATTTCCCTCGGCATAGGGTCTTCAAGGTTTATCTGTGTTGGAGCATGTATCTGAATTCCCTTCCTTTTTATGGCTGAATAATATTCTGTTATACAGCTATACCACATTTTGTTTATCCATTTGTCCTTCGATGGACGTTTGGGTTGTTTTGGTTATTGTGAATAATACTGCCATGAATGTGTATATTTTTAATTCTGTGAGCAATTGTAAGTGGATTTCCATGGCCACATTGCTGGGGATTCTGAATCACGTTCCATCCCTTAGACAGGTGTGTGTTGTTTGACACATGATCGAAGAAATACCGTGATCATCAGCCGGATGCCCATTCCCTAGCACTCATGAGGCCAGAGGAGAAATCGTGTAAATAAATGCTGTTTGACCTACTAGTAGAATTGTTTAAAGTTTCTCTTGGTTGCCATTGACCAGTGGGTCATGATTTCCTGTCATTTCTTATGACATTTTTTTTTAAGACACATGGTTTTCTCTTATGCTGGGAGACCATGCGGGATTCCTCTGGTTTCCGGGAAGGTGGTCTCTTGCCTAGAACACAGCTGTCTGGGGCAGTTAGATCCAGTCAGGAGGTTTTTCTTGTCCCAGAGTGTGTTCCTTTGGGCCTGGTGGTTCTGATTACACAGAAGACCCTGACAGGATGAGACACCCTTCATGGTGCCACCAGCAGGAAGGACTTACTTGCTGAGGACCCGACATTGTTTATATGACATCCGCAAGCGAGCCTCACAGGCCTGCTCTGCTCCAGAAGGTGACCTGTTGGTTTATGCACTCCCTCGGGATCCTGGGTGACTGGGGCATCAGCCCTGCCCTGTCACTGCTGGTCGGTCCTCTCCTCGTGCAGCTGTGACAGGACATGCCTAAGACAGCGGTCAGTCAGAATCCCAGATTCTGGAGAACGTCTTCTTCCCAAAGAATGAATAGGGACGTTTGGTTATAAATTAGGTTATAAATCTTCCCCTAAATTAGGGAAGATTTTTGAAATTAACTCTATTTTAAATAAAAAACCCAGCTGAAGAATATTAGGAGCTTGGAGTCGGTGTTGTTGAAGGCTTCAATTAATACATATGAATCTGTAGGCGTGTCCCCATGTGTGTCTCTAAGAAACAGAGAGACTGACCCTAAATCGTGGCGGACCTGAGCTGTGCTGAGGCATTACACCCTGTATGTGGCCCTCTGGATGGTGCTGTCACTCACGACCACTAACCATGGCTCTGCCCTGGCTTCCTGATGTGCTGGGGGCAGGGCAGGCACGTCGCAGTCCCCGAGCCAGTTGATGCCTGGCATCTGCTGGGAGGGCACACATGCCGTGTGCTTCAGGGACTGCACCGGGTCATCTCCCCATCAGAAGGACAAAATGCAAAGTGCAAATGAAGAGTTTAACGGGCTTGATTAATATTGAACTGATGTCCCCACCACACCTGAATAATTTCGTGGGACTATAGCAATATATTTATTATGCTTCACAGATCACCTGTCAGGGGCCAATCTGACAATGACATTAGCAGTTACAGAAAAGCGGGTGAAGTGTTTGTCTGTTTAATGCCTCTGAGAACTGACTGTCCCTTTTGCTTTGTTTTTCTTTAAGAATTGGTCTCAGTGGGTTTTTTCGTTTTGTTTTGTTTTGCCTTCATGTTAATATTTATGGTGCTTACAAGGAATAAATATCTTTGACTGTATATACATTTCCCCCTTATTTTCACGTTTGAAGGGACTGCTTCAGAATGCAAAATGATTGACATTTCTAGAAAATGTCAGTAGTGTTTTCATCTATAACCTACTAGTGTTTTTCTATTAAAGCCTTTATATACATTTTATTATTATGTCTTCTAGAGTAAAGCATAATAAATGCATGCGAGTTCATGGTAACCTGTTATTCATTAAATCTTCCTGAATTTCTGAAATATTTGGCTTTATGTAGCCTTAAAAGATGCCCACACTGTGTATTTATATTTCTAATTAAGACTACATATTACTTTGGTTTCTGCTTGACATTATTTTTTTAGGGAAAGAGAACATTTTTCTTCCGTAATGGGTACTTTAAGACATACCTAAGCACAAAGTGAAAAAAATATTCAATTCTTAAAGTGTTCCTTCTTTAGTGATTTATAGGGACTCAGAATAAGTCAGGGCTAGGGAAGGAAATAAATTGAGTACCACAGGATCTCTCTTTATCTTTTGAAAATTCATTAATTAGACAAATTTTAATTTGACTTCACACTTAGTCTCTAGGAGATAAGTGTAAAAATAGCCAGTGGAATGTTATCCTGTCTGGCTGTCTGTCTCTCCTTCTCTCTGGCATCTGGCCGGGGTCATGACAGATAATAGGGCTGCATCTGACTCGTGGCCAGCCAGTCTGTGGCCTCTGGCTCAGGGTCCCCTGATTGAAACAACAGATCCCATGAGGAAAAGCATCAGCCTCCAGCCTCCCATTTCTCGGATCCTGTGGTGTCTTTTCCTTGTTGCAGTTTTCCTTTAGGATCAGACAGCCCTAGGGTGGGGCGGGCAGGATGTTGGGAGGCAGGGGGTGAAGAAGGCTCTGGAGCCCGCAGTGGCATCATACTACCCATTGCCACCTTTCTGTGATTCAGTAGACAGCTCAGAACACACTGTTGAATCTGTGAAGGTACAGAGACCTGTTATATCTTAGAATCAGAAAATTCCCTAGAGGTACATTTAGGGAGGGACCGTGTCATACCCAGACAGAAATGGCCTCAACAGGGCAGCCTGTGTAAGGAAGAATGCTCGCCAGCCTGACACCCACCCCAAGGTCACCTCGCCCTCGAAAATCACCCCCCAATGGACTCTCCAACTCGGGATTTATGGAGGTGACAAAGCGCCATTGAAGATGGACAAAATCCAGCCTTTAGAAGGAGAACTCTGATGTTCTACCTGTCACTCACCAGTGGGTAATTCTCCACACGAGGCTGACGTGCAGTGAGGGAAGTCCTGTCATCCCTCTCCAGTCTCTCAGCCCCGGGGAGGCCACGGCCCTCACGCCTCTCTCCTTTGGTCTCGACCCCATTCCCTGTGGTTCAGCTCTTCCCTTGGTTGTGTCCTGTCGGAGATGGCTCAGAACGTCATGCTCAGGCTCTGAGCGTTAAGGCCCCACCTCAATGTCGTCCTCTCTTAAATTCCTCTCAGAGGATGAAAGCTATTTAATTAGGGCCTACCCGAAAAGAAAAACATGGAGACCAGGACCCACTTGCCCTGATGCCTTTACCCTCTCTGGGCACCTCATGCCCACTAGAAGGCGGACCCCGATCGCTCACTTGGTTCTTCCTGTTTTTTTTAATTGTTTGTTACTGTTAAGACTGAAATACATCAGCGGACCTCAGTAATGTTGTGTTCAGTGCTTCTTAAATACTATTAACTTATGTGGCTCGTGGCTGTGCCTTCTTGATTAATAACGGCCAGTGCAATTACAAGCTGTTCTTCAATTCAGCGACTTCAAACAAAACAAAAAACCTCTCAAGCATATTTTGAAGACCAGTGCATTCGTATATGCACAGGTCCTGGCCTTCCCCTGTGGTGGTATTTAATGAATGTCATTGTTTCCAGGGGAAAGTTTTCATTTACCGAGGGAAAGAGTATGAACGCAGGGAAGATTTTGAAGCTCGGCTGTTAACTCAGTTCCCGAATGCTGAGAAAATGAAGACAACATCTCCACCAGGCGACGATATTAAAAACTCTCCTGGCCAGTGTATCCTTTCCGACAACCCTATGGAACGTGACACCATCACCATGCTGTGCGCCCGGGTGGGTGGGTAGACCTGGGGGCCCCGTCACGGCTGATGTCCACCCCTCCTGGTGATCCTTAACCCCCTTCGCCCTCAGATATTCAGTGCTTCACCGTAAAGCCCAAACTCGATCTGCCCCCGAAATTTCACAGGCCTGTGTCGGAGCAGATTGTAAGGTAAGCACCCCATTTCTCCTACACACCGTGAGGACGGTGAAGGGCTGTGAGCTAAGAATTTCACTCTTGAAAGGGTGGGTTTTAGCTTTTGATTAGCTTTCCAGATGCTCTTTCTGTTTACTTAGAAGAGCGAGGGAAGCAAATTCTTTGCAGCATCAAAACAGTGAAGGAAGAAGTTAATGTGTGTTGCTGGACGGCTGAGAACTATTCCTTTCCTGATGTGGGGAGATGAGGAAAGCTCGAGAGGACAGAGGGGGCACTCTGGTCTCCTTGTGACCTTCTTGGCGGTGGGGAGGGTGGGGGTTCCCTGCAGAGCTTCTCAGCAGGGCTCCAGCCCAGCCCCAACCCAGCATTTCTGAGTCCCCACACCTGGGGAGGAGGACCAGAGTGTTTGCATGCCGTAAGGCAGGAAAAGGAATTGGGTCATTTGCTTTTTTGGGTGGAGAACGCTTAGACCCCTGCAACACCACGATTATATAACATAGGGTTATGAGGCAGATTTTTAGACTCACTGGTCGGCTCTCCGAATTTGAGGGTTTATGCCTCTACATTGAGTTGCCCCTGACCTAGCAATGCTGTAGAGACCGTCTGCTTTGGATGTTTCTTTGATGTCAAGAATTTTCTTTTCTATGTGATCCATGTTCTGGTTAAGAAATTAACCTGTTCCATGGCCTAGTAATGCTCAGAATCTGCTTATTTCATATCCTGAAGTTTGGTGGGTTGTGTTCTTCCTCAAAATTCACTCTCCTTTCTTTAACCTTTTATCAGCCATAATGGGAAGTGAGCTAGGACTCTGTTTATTGATGAACGATTGCTTTCACAAGGCACCTGTTTCAAGTTTTGCAACAGTTTGTTTCAGGAAGAGGCGTTAAAGCCAATAGCGAATCGTAGCTGATGCTCGGCGATCTCGCTGTGACGTGGGGAGGCGGCCGACATTTCAGGGCTGAGGAGGAATGAGTCTGCCTCTGGCTTATGCGTGCCACCCACCCCTTCCCCAGGGAAAGAAAGTACACACTTGCCGTGTGTGCCACCCTTTGTGGTTACAGACTCTGCCTTCTGTAGAGCTGAAACTAAGGCATATAAGGTCTTTATAAAAACAATAAACACATAGTTTTTTAAAAATTTAATAAAAATGTTATTAGGTTCTTTTAATAAACTGTTGAATCACTGAATTAAACTGATAAAAGAAATGAAGATTTTGAAGTAGTAAACACAGGAGTGGGGGACGCAGTCCTGTTGCCGCTCTCCTTCGCTTCACCTTCTCTCTGCGTGTGCCTGCTTCGCCCTTACTCCAGGTCTCTTCTCCCCTGAGGGTTTGCAGGGACAGGGAAGAGGCACAAACTCAAGGTAACGTTTCCATCTGCCAGCATCTCTCTCCCGAGGCTGGCGGGGAGAGAAAGCCACAGCTGTCGCTCAGGGTCAAGGCTGGGGATATTTTAAGGGACGCAGGGACCTATCAGGAGGCCAGACCCCACGTCTAAAAGCATATCGGCTGCTTTGGGGTTAAATGTCTAACGATTTGTCTGTCTCTCTACAGTTTTTATAGGGTGAACGAGGTCCAGCGATTTGAATATTCTCGGCCGATCCGCAAGGGAGAGAAAAACCCAGACAATGAATTTGCGGTAAAAAAAACAACAACCAAAAAACCCCCAAAGAACTCTTTTACCACCAGCAACACTACCTGTGGAAAACCAGCCTCAGAGGCGACCACAGGGCATATTAGATGCGTTTGTGCCTTGTGTGCAGAAATCCAAATACCAAATCCTAACCCCTTCAACTGTAGTGAAGGGCGAACATCTCACAGAGGATGTCGCTGAGGCCTTAAGGTGCTAGCAGCAGGGGCCGAGTGCTGAGACCCTGCTTCTTATCCTCCAGGCATACTCGCCTCCTTCCTCAGCTTCTCTGAGTCGTCTCCCTCTGGGTCCCGGGCCCCCGAGCACCCTACTGGTGTGTCTAATACAGATAGGCACACAGAGGGACCGAGCACTTCAGGGGCTTTCTGCTGATGACAAGCAGCCAGAGGTGAGCAGGGCAGAGACCCAGACGCTCACTGTCCAGCGCCTGAATTTCCCTGAGGCTCAGGGCACCAGAGCAGGTGCTCCTGGGCGCCACGGGGTCACGGGCTGGGTGATTCTCTGTGATGGAGCCGCCCTATGCCTCAGAGGGTATTGAGCAGCATCCCTGACCCTCTCCCCATTAGACGCCGGTAGCACCTCCCCAGTTGTGACAGCCAACCAAAAAGGGTTATCATACGTTGTCCCCTGCATTAGTCGTAGAAATATTAACGAAAGTTTTTGCAGCTTTTTAAAAAATATACATACAACTGGTTTAATGGTTTCCATTTGCAAAGAATAAATCAATTCTTTGCAATAAAGCACAGTTTTTAAAAATGTTAATATTTCTCCCTCCTTCTGCCCTGCAAACGTCCTCTGGGAATCCCTAGATAGGCCCGTGTTTCCAGGACCTACTAGCCGCGAGGACCCCCAAGGAGGACCAGCAGCTCTGCTGGGGACTGCATCCCCTTGCCTATAGTCGGGAATTGTCTGGGGGTGCAGAAGATCAAAGGTGACCTGACCCAGAGTGAAGTTTGGGGCACTTCCAGCCACAGTGCTTCTGTCCAGCTTCCCCTTGAAGCTCTCCGTTTCCTGTAATCTTCTGATCCTCAGGGCGGGGCCTGAGAGTCTCCAGTCACAGTGCTGAAGGCCCTTCCTGCCTGAGCCATCTCCTAGGTGTCTGCTGTGAGCTTGTATTCCGGGAACTGTAGTCTTTCCCACTTCCCACACTGCTTGTCTCAAAACGAAGACCCTATTTCTTGGCTAATGCCAGCATCCCAGGATACCCTACTTGGTAACTGGTCCCTGCAGTGTTGTCTGTAATAGTGCGGGAGGGGACAAGACAGCAGCGCGAAGGGGGCGGCTTTCTGAGCGGTCTCTTGTGGCAACAACATGACCGTTTATATAGCGTCTCTGGACTGTGGGATTTATAGGCAGTTCTTGAATTTCCCTCACACATCTCGCATCTGGCAGCTGTGTATATTCTCATATCATAAAGAAAGAGACGCAAGGAGGTCAAGCAAATTGCCAACGGGGGTGCAGCCATTTGGGGCAGAGCTAAGAATAACCGAGACCCCTGACGTTTGGGGCTGCACTAAGCCTCGGAGGCTGTGCTTCTTCTAAATGGCCCTGAAATCCCCTAATGGCCCCGTTAGGCCCTCGCACTTGGATGAGGCTTTCAGAAGCCACGGGATTTAGTCCTTCACATGCCTGACAAAGCCTAAAGCTTCCAGATAAGCGTGGGGCTTTTTGCAGCAATGGGAAGCTGGGCTCGGCCCTGTTGCAGGTGGCCTGGCCCTGCAGACGGGATGCTGCAGGGGCTGCCCGGCCAGCCTGAGCACTCAGCGTGGTCGCTCAGCAAGGGGTGAAGCCCTGGGGCCCAGGAGCAGCTGAGGAGGAAGGAGACAGAGAGATAGTGCCTGAGTCAGCCGGCGTTGGTTGTCCAGAAAGCCCTCGGTGGAGCCCAGGGCCCCTGCTCGGGCCGTGTTGGCCTCTGGGGAGACCCTGCAGGTGCGGTCCCAGTGCTCTGAAAGGGTACATTGCTCTTTTCTCTGGCAAGCCCCTGGGGGAGCCTCCTCCTGGGGCAAAAAGCTCTAGCTGGGGAGACAGGAGGCCTCGGCCGGGTCCCCTTCCTTCTCCCCTCCGGAGCCTCAGAAGTGGGGGATGGATGCCTCTCTAAGATCCAGTGCGGCTCCCTGGAATTGCTGACAGTCCACTGTGCCCGGACCACTCCCAACACACCTGCACGGCCCAGTATGACCCAGGACAGGGAGAGGGTGGCCGGAAGCTGACACTGGGCAGGAACAGGTGGGCAAAGAGTCCCCGCTTGTTAGCTCGCCACGGGCTTCCGCACAGCCTGAGGGCGCAGAGGGGTGACGCTCATTGGCTTGAAGCAGTTTCCCGCCACACATAGTGTTCTGTTCTATGAAGAATATGGATTATAAAATGGTATTTTATTGAAAATATGCATCTACATGCTTTTTAATGCTTAGTAAAGAAGTCTTGAACAACAGATACTGAAATGTTTAAGTTACCATCTCTGGGTGGTGGGTGATTTTTCCACATCTTTATTTTCTAATGGGAATAGAGATCAGTTGTGCAAGAAACAAATTGAAGCCTAAAATACTGACTGATCCGTATCAGAATGTGAGCGGTCACTTACAGGAAACCCGGTTTTCCTTAATGCCTTTCCACCTTTGGGTTTCTGTTGAACCCAAAGTCAGGCCAACAAAGAACTCCTTGGAGCCTCTTCAAAAATCCTTTTGCTCAGAGGGAACTTCCCTGGTTTTGACATATGGAATTCTCCCTGACTCTCCTGTTGTATTTTCTTTGCCACATGCCAGGGAGGCTGGCACCATTGGCCAGCAAAAGCAGGGGACACTGCTGTGTCTCGTGTGACCGTCTGACTCACAGGCAGAGCACGGCACGGCACACAAAAGGGCCGCATGCAACTCCTCCCAGGGAGACCCGTCCTCCTGGAGGACCCACCTCACAGAGAGTGGCCAGTCCCCGTTAGGGCAGAAGCTGTCCACCTGCTGACAATCTTCTCCTGACGTGTACCGTGTGTGTGTTCCCTTTGCAGAACATGTGGATCGAGAGAACCATATACACCACGGCGTACAAATTACCTGGAATTTTAAGGTGGTTTGAGGTCAAATCTGTTTTCATGGTAAGGATCCCCCCCTCCCCGCCGCAGAAGGCATTGTGTTTTCCCCTCTGTTACAGGGTGCGGCGCGCACACTGGGACCCCAGGTCAGACAAGACTTAACCCATCATCACCCTGCGTGTTCCCTGGGGCATCAACTCTCCCGGTCCACAAATATTGTCGTAGAAATGCTGTGTAATCACAACCAGAGCTGGCTGACAAGAAAACCAGAATTAAGATTTCCTTTCTTCTCACAAAATATTTAAATCTAGTCATCGCTGTGCTGTTTTGAAAGCTCTTTCTGTTAACTAAATGAAAAGTTTAAGACAAGTTCCAATTTACATACACTTTTTAAGATCTTTCTTCCTGATGCTTTTATTGCCATTTACATGACAAACAACTTGATTAATAGTACTTGCTCATTTCAAGTAAAAATAGCTTGAGAATATACCCTTCACTGGCACTTTTTTAAAGAAATAATGACTCGCATCTCATTAGCTAAACTTTGCTTTGCCTCAGTGGTGAGCTATGGGACAGTTTCATCTATGTGAACCGGAGTTGGGCGGCAGATTCTTACTGAATACACAGAAGTATCAGGGAGTGGTATAAAGAGATCTGATTGAAATATGTATGTTGATTCGTGTGTCTCAATGCCTTTTGTGTTCAGCCAGCAGGATCTTATCCAGAGGGGTGGTGCCTCCCATTTAGTTTACAGTGAGTCCCCTTGGAAACTCCTGATTTGGTTCCTGAACCTGCCTGGAACCTCTCTTTCCAGCCCTGTTTCCTCTCTTGTCTGTCATCCATGCCCATCTGAGCTCGGGGCCACATCTGCTCCCCACATCCCAGGTCCCCCTCCTGCTTCTCTGAAGCCCTGGGTCTCTGTGCCTGTCCCTGCCTTGGGCACTTGCGTTCTCTGCTCTGGGAGCGCCTGCTCCATGCCCCCCTAGCACCCAGGCAGCCCCGATGGATGGAGGGCTCAGAAAGTACGTGGCAGGTGGCAGAAATGCAAGCCTTTGCTGGCACCATTTAGAGCTGGTGATGGATGTACGTGTGTGAGAGGGTGGAGTGGGGAGACTTCGAGTAAACAGGCACTAATCTTCCTAATGAGCCTCTGCCCAAAGCCCTCAGTAATCCGGGATTTCGTGAGCCAGCCAGATTTCGAGAGGAAGGAGCTTAAGAGCTCAGAGGTGGAGAGGGGTGAGCCCTGACTTTCTGTGAAGATGTGGTTCTGCCATCAGCACTGTTTGCCATTTGTAACAAACTAAGGGGCTGGAAGCTGAATAATCCCAGAGCGCGTAACCGAGGGCTGCTCTCGGCACCCCTCCCCTTGTGCGCGCCTCCCGGGACAGGCCGCCGTGGGATGCCCCGGGGTGGCAGCCAGCCCTCTTGTTGGATGAAAAGAGGAAACTCTCCTTTCTTGAGGCAGATGGGATCAGCAGCAGGGAGTTAGCAGTCAGTTAAAACGGAGTACTGCCCTGGAGTGTGGATTTGGTGTAGGTGTGTGCCTGGGATGCTGCGCTCCAGGCTCTGGGCCCGCCAGGGACCTCGTGGGACCACGTGGGAGCAGCAGTCCTGCAGTACACACTGATCGGGCGTGGGGCCAGCTAGGGGCCGGGCGGAGCAGGTGGCTTCCCCACGGTGACTCCAAGCGTCGCTCTAGAACCTGGGGCCAGCCGTGAGCAGAGTTGTCCGTTCTCGAGTCTCTGCTCCCCCTGCTCCCCTTTGCCCGACAGACAACCCCCAGAGGCTGCAGCAGGACAAAAGCAGGCTGCTCTGCTTTGTCCCTTGCTACAGACACCCTGGGGTTCCCAGGCACGGGTAGGGACCCCTGCCATCTCCTTTGGGAGGACGGAAAGGATCGTGTGTTGAGATGACCCCTGGACGTGGCTTTGTGGCCCAGCCCAGCATCTATCAGAGTGAGGCCTGGTGGGAAGGGGTTGCTGTTGTTTTAAACCCGGCCATGTTTTCGTACCTTAGGGCTGAGCCAGAGAGGCGTGCCTGGCTGGGCCTTGCAGGGAGCTTTGGGGCCCCAGAGAAAGGAGGGCAGTTGCAGGCTGGGTGGTGGTGCCCTGCCTCCTGCACGGGGTCCGGCTGACCAGTGGCAGCCCTTCCGATGAGGCCTGGGAGGTCCATTGGCAGCGGTGACGTGCTCTCCCTGGGTGGTGGAACTCTCCCTTCATGAGAGAGAGTGCGGTCTCATGTGGGGAGGAGGGCCCTTCCCTGACCAAGCAGGTACAGCGGTCTTACAAAGTGCCTGGGCCTCCAGCCTCAGGGACCCGGATGGATTGCTCCTTAAAATCTTGCCCTTTTTTTTTTTTTTTTTTTAGGTTTTTTTTTTTTTTTTTGATCAGAAAGAGCCAGAGAGCACAAGTGGGGTGGGGGCGGGGGGAGCAGCAGAGGGAGAGGGAGAAGCAGACCCCCCGCCGAGCAGGGAGCCCGATGCGGGACTGGATCCCAGGATCTCGGGGTCCTCACCTGAGCCGAAGGCAAACGCTTAACCAACTGAGCCGTGCAGGCATCCAAAATCTTACCCAGTTTAAAAGAAGCAGACCACATGTGTATGCATGCACACACACACACACACACACACCTCTCAGAGACAGACAGCCTTGCGTTACCCCTTTGGAATTTGCATGTGAGGGCCACACCTATTGGAAATGCACAATGATACTAAAATACCCAGCTGCTCTTGTTTGGGAGATAAGAAACACCCCCGAAAACCCCCCTGGGAAGAAAGGTGCACTGGAGGAATAGGAAGCCTGGCCCCCCCTTGGAAATGCTTCTCTTCTGGCAAGGTCCCACGGGCCGGACAATGAACAGAGGACCCAGGTGCATGGACGCAGCAGATGGCCTGGAGTCACATCTCCTTCCTTCCCCGCAGGTGGAGATCAGTCCCCTGGAGAACGCCATCGAGACCATGCAGCTGACCAACGACAAGATGAACAGCATGGTACGGCAGCACCTGGACGACCCCAGCCTCCCCATCAACCCCCTCTCTATGCTCCTGAACGGCATCGTGGACCCTGCCGTCATGGGAGGCTTCGCGAATTACGAGAAGGCACGTGACATGCCGGTGGTACCGCCCTGTCCTGGGACAGACTGTCTCCAGACATGTATCTTCCAGCCCAGAAACTACGCTGGTCTCACTGGCCGATCTCAGCCGGGGCTGAGCCAAGGCTGGGACCGCCTAGAGGTGGCTCCTGCCAGCTGCGGAAGGTCAAGGCCCGACCCCAGGCATGGCTCCCCTGGGCATCGTCCCTGCAGGTTGGGCTGACGGAGCTCTGTGGCGCTGCCCTCAGGTGGCTCTCAAGAGTCCTGGGATCATGAAAGGCCAAGAGATACAGTTGTAGTGAAAGACAAAAGAATTAGAACATTTGGGATAGGTAGGCATGGTGGGTACGGGGAGCAGGCCAGCTGGTCTCCCCGGAAAATCTCTTAGTGGGAAGGGGCAGAAGCGGAAGGACGTGGGTGTGATCTAGACCAGGGGTCTGCGCTACGGTCTGCTCTCTGTTTTTGATATCAAGTTTGGAACTCGGCCGTGACCATTTATTACTTAGTGTCTGTGGCTGTTTTCCTGATAGAACAATGGCAACATTGAAGCCCTTCACAGAAAAGCTTGCTGAGCCCCTGTCCAGACAGGGTAAGAGCTGAGGTGGAGAGCAGGCCAGGAGGAGTCATTGCCCTGGACCGAGAGATAGCTCTCTGTTGTAAGCCGCCTTTAGGTGTAGGACTGGCCCGGGGCGGGGTGCAGGGTGGGAGTCAGGGCATGTGAGCCACCAGGGAGCTGCCACCCAGCGGACTGAGTCATCCAGGTCAGCTGTGTCTTTGCTGGATTCCAAGGACAGAGGTGCCACCCTAAATGCCCCTCCTGGCTGCCCATTCACTCCATCTGTTGTGTTTGAGCTAACCAGACCTTTAGCCCTGAGTGCTGGGGAGGGTCCATCCCCTAGGGGTGGGTCTGTTTTACACATGGCTCTATCCCCGGGTCTGGTGCACAGTCAGTGTGCAGAAATGGTGCTGGGGAAGCAGTGTACTGAGGGGCCCTTCCTGTCTCCACCAGGCCTTCTTTACAGAGCGGTACCTGCAGGAGCACCCAGAGGCCCATGAAAAGATTGAGAAGCTCAAGGACCTCATTGCGTGGCAGGTAAGTGTGTGATGGCAGCCTTGCAGGCCTGGAGTGGGGAGGCTAGACCCACATCTGAGGCTAGACCCACATCCGAGGCTAGACCCACGTCCGCCTGGGCCATCTCAGCATGCATGCTGGCCGGCACGGGGGCCTGGGACATCCGCCACAGTGCATGTAGCCACGTGTGTCCCCAGATGAACCACCCCCACTGCCGTGATTAACTCAGCTCCTTGGCTGTGGTCATGAAGTTGCACACACAGGACGTCCTCTCTTGCCAATGAGCCTGGTCTGTCTCTGCCGGCAGATCTCTGTCTGGTATTGACAATATCAGAGGCAAGGTGAGAACTGTGATGTCTTCGAGAGCCTGGCTCTAGCCTGTCGTGGGAAAGGCGCTCATGTCAGTGCCATCCGTGTGGGAGGCGTCGGTGGGCCACGGCAGAGTGCCCCGCCCCCCCCCACGTTCTCCCTGGTGGTGGCCAGGGTTGGGGGCATCCACATCTGTGTTTTCCCAGCTGTAATTCTGTGTATTATGGTGTGTCTATAGTCATGCTCCTGAGGCCGCTGAGTCTTCCCTTAGAGGGACGTGCTGTTAGAAGGACATGGTCCGGAGGGCGTCTCGTGTCCAGTTGGAAGTGACTTGTTTAGTTCACATGGTCTGCGTCTTAGAGCCTCTGTGAGCCTGGTGGTGGAGGGGACATCAAGACCTGGTTCTCCTGGAGCTCTGCCTAACCTGCTCCGTCCTGAGGACAGCTCACTGTTTTGGGCTTTGTTTTCTCGTGTGGGAGGGGAGGAGGGTGCTGTCTGATCTAATCCCCACACAGAGAGCTGAGGGAGGTGGAGGCCGGGGTCACCCTGTGCCTGGCGGCAGTGTACCCCAGGCCATTCCACTGAGCCAGGGGGTCCCAGGCTGCCATTGGGGCCCTGACGTAGGTGAGGCTGTTCCTCTGAAGAGACACTTTGACCCTGGCCTTCCCAGAGCCTCACCCCAGTGGCTTCTCCATTATCAACAGCACGTTGACCAGTGTGACCTGGTAGGGTGGAGTGGGGCTGAACTTTGGTTTCAAGCCCACTTCCAATCTATGTATATTCCGTGGTACTAAGATAGACATAACATAGAATGTAACATCTTAACCAATTTGGAGTACAGATCAGGGGCATTAAGCACGTTCACATTGTTGTGCGACCATCCCCTCCATGCATCTCCAGAACTTTCCCATCTTGCCAAAAATCTCTGCACCAACTCTCCATTCTCCCCACCCTTGGAAACCACCATTCCACCGTCTGTCTCTATGAACTTGATCGTTCCAGGTACTTCACGTAAGTAGAGTCATACGGTAAAGTCATATGGCTTCTGTGACTGGTTTATTTCACTGAGTACAGTGTCTTCAGGGTTCATCCGTGTTGTAGCCTGAGTCAGAATTTCCTTCCTTTTTGGGCTAAATAATATTCCATTGTGTGGATGGACCACACTTTGTTTGTCCATTCATCCATCTGTGGACACTTAGGTTCCTTCCACTGCTTGTCTGCGAACATGGCCGCACACGTGTCTGTTCATTTTCCTGCTTTCAGTTCTTTTGGGCGTATTCCCAGAAGTGGGATTTCTGGATCAAACGGTAATTCTATTTTTTAATCTTTTGAGGAGCCACATCCTCCACCTCCTTGTCAACACTTGTCAGTTTCTGGTTTTGTTTTGCTTTGGTTTTTTTACAATCGCCATCCTCCTGGGTGTGACTTGGCCACAAATCTCTAGACATCTGTTTGCATTAGAATTATTCTGTGATAACAAACCCTGGGGGCTGGCTCAGTGGCCAAGGACGGTTCTCCGCATGGAATGTAAGCCTCATGTAGACCGTCTCCCTCTGTTTCCAAAAAGAGAGAGAGTTTAAAAGTCTGAATGATTCCATTTTAGATGTAGAAACCAAAGGGTACAAAATTCCAACTCCATTGAAGGTTTAAAATCATTGCCACACAAAAACTAGTTTGGTCTGCAAAAGTTGTATTGATTTTTTTTTTTCTTGTAAGCTTTTACAGCAAATTGGATTTTAAGAGTTTCAAGTCCTACAGAGGAAAATAATTTGTTCCCCAGAGAGAACTTTATGTCAACGCTATGTCCATCACCCCTAATAACTATACTAAAGGATGAATTTTAAAGCAGCTCACAGGAAAGCTGATAGAATCCATTTTCTAGCAACTTCATTAAATCAAAGAGTGATGAAAAATACATATTCAAAACATTACCTGTGATGTCCCTTTCATTTGCAAATGTTTGCAAACCCGTATTTTAGTATCAGTGATTGAGTCATATGGTCATTAAAAATAAGTTTGGGGTTATCAGGATGCTGTCTTCTGTTTTCGTTTGTTAGTTTGTTTGGTTTGGTTTTTTCTGGAAACTGCATCAGGGCAGAGTGAGGTTTCCTCTGGGGAATCCCAAGGACTTGTTGGCAGAGTTTCCATCACTGATATGCAATAAGCACATTTCGATGCTGAAATCGTTTGTGAAGGCGGGTTGTTAAGTCCCAGGCAGCTCTTGGCTCTGCTCTTGCCATCCCCAAACCAGGATGGTGCTGACCTGCTCCTCCCAGCTGGGAGCCTGTGGCTGCAGTCGCATGGGGCCCCCTCTAGTTTTACAGCGGACACCAGCTCAGACTGAGCTCCAGCCCCTTCCTCAAAGGCACGGCTCCATCCTTCCCCAAATGCAGCTATTTTATTGAGCATCCCCACCAATGCCCAAAAGATGAATCTGTACAGACTCCTACCACACTGCTGTGTTGTGTGCATATGTCTCTTTTGAAATGCACAGAGATGAAAGACAAAACTCACTCGTCATCCCCAGCTGATGCAGGCATGACCGTTGTCCTCGGGGTTGGTGTGCCTGGAGCGCTGAGCAGTGCCTCCTAATGTTCTGTGCTGTTGGTAGCCCATGCATTTGTGCAGGGAACCCACAGGAGCGAATTTCACATGCATCACTGCTGTTCAGGAGGGCGTCTTTGGAGAGCAGGCTGCGTGCTCATTTTGAACAACCCAAGGTGTGACTTTGGGGATGTCCTCTCCCCTCTCCTTGCTCTGGGCAACTTTTAAGAAATGCAGATTCCTGGGATCTACCCCAGAGCAAATCAGGGTTCCAGGGTGGGGTTCAGGAACCTGCCTGGGAGATTCTGATGCTCATCCAGGTTGGAACCCACTGAACCACAGGGTCCCCAAAGATCACTTCAGGCCTCGTTCCATGGCTCGTGTTTGTATGTTAAGCACCCAATATGTTGGAGTGTTTACACAGAGCATCTTTTCATGCAGAGCTGTGGCTCAGCCCCAGGCAGACGTAGAACAGAGGCCAGATCCCATCCTAGAAGAAGGTTGTATCTGACAACGTCAGGGACCTGTTGAAGTGGTCAATTCTCATACCCCCTAAATTTCACCTGCCAAATTGCAGTTCACGCAGCCCCAGGGACTTAAACCAAATGGTCTTAACTTTAGTCCAGCAAGTAGCTTCTTTGAGGTCAAAGAATCTGGCCAATGAAGGCTTTTAATCAAACCAACAAAAAAAAGGAGAGACATTTAGACTGCATTTTGTATATTTGGGAAAAGGTCCATTCTACAGAAAAATGCTTGCAAGATCTCAAGCGGCTGTGTCTCAACCTTGAGACAGCCCCCCCCATACTGGCCTCCGTACCCAAATAGATCCAACACGTTTACCATCCCACCAAAAGTTGTCCCCAGCCTGCCTGTGCCGTGCCCCAGGGCAGAACTCAGGAAGCAAAAGGATTAATGTGAGCATTTTCTACCGTTGAACCTGACCACACTGCGGCTAGCTCTGGGGATGCTGCCATCTGCAAGAGTAATTCATACGGAATATTAAAACATCTCATCCATTGTGAAGGCTCACCTGCATGCACCCTGTAACTGGCCACAAAGGGATGCCTGGCCCAAACCTTGGGGGTAGGCCCAACTGTGAGCGAAACAAGCTTTGTGCCCGTGCAGCCCAAGGGCAGGCTGGGTGGGCTGTGACATGGGAGCCCTCACTTCTTTCGTCTTTCCCTGGAGACCACAAGAGGCAACAGCTGTCTGCTCTAAATGGCAACCAAATACATTTTATGCATTGATTCATCTTGGTAAGATTTCTCGGATTTGTTCACATGAAATTCAATTGTGTACTTATATCCTGCTTCCTAATAAATCTGCTCATTTAGGTTGGTGTTCTGTCATATTAGGGAAATCTGTTTTTAATCAGTATTTTGATTTAATTATAAATTATTAAGAGGAAGCCTCTTAGCTTGATTGCACTGAAGAATGTCTAACTCTTGGTCCGAGCGCTGGGGGAAAGCAGAAGCTGGGGAAAGAAAGCCCTCCTTGGAACCCCCTCCAGCCCCCAACAGCAGTGATGCTAGAGGGTCTCTGGGGCTGGGGAATGAAAATGTCTCCCTGCGATGCTTTTAAAGGTCAGCTCCATCTCCGCGCTTGGGAGTGCAGTGTTGGCATGGATATTTTGTGACAGCAGTGTTGGCAGAGAAATGATTATTTTTAGTTTTAAGGAAGAATAAATTTGGTTTTCCTTTCCAAATAAGAAGATCCTTCAGGACTATAGATCACGCGTAATTAGATTTTTAAGTTTTAGAATAGGGTTCTCAATTGCCTAGAGAGGCAATATTCTGGGCTAAAAAAGAAAAAAAAAAATCTTTGCACTGTGACACGACCCTTTGCTAATAGATCAAGTTACAGCTAAATAGATTCAAACTGCAGTTCTTCCCCAATTCACGAGGAAAGCACAGATGAGTCTATTCTAGGATTGGTCGGCCAATGGGAATCAGGCAAGTTACTGAGTGGCCATCGTGCGCTGAGCACTGCACGAGACGTGTCCAATTTAAAACACAAATGATTGTAATTTGAACATTTTGGTCGTTGGGGGTCATGTGCCTGCTGATGACTTTGATTCACGGTTTGATTTGGAAACAAAGCAGTTGGATTTTGCACACAGTGTCACTTTCTGCCTGGTGTGCGCAGCTCTCTCTAGACCATTAACCAGGAAATAAGGAGTGTTGACTGCTATGTTTTTCAGATTCCGTTTTTGGCTGAAGGGATCAGGATTCATGGAGACAAAGTCACAGAAGCACTGAGGCCATTTCATGAGAGAATGGAAGCCTGTTTCAAACAGCTAAAGGAAAAAGTGGAAAAGCAATATGGTGTCCGAACCATGGTAAGTGGGTAGCCTTGCAGAAGGGGAGATGGGTGTCTTTGCGTTCAGTTGTCCAACTGTGACAGGCTCACAAGCAGGGTGAGTAAGATGTATGTGTGATGCCTACTGGGGAAGTGGGATTTGAAGGACCTCGGCCCCCTCGGAAGTCCATCGTCAGTAAGCCAGCAAGCTCCTTTCAATAATTGGAAGTGTCAGGGTGAGTAAGCGTTCATGAGTTTGCTTGATCACCAAACGCCCTGTTCCCCTGCTGTGAACACAGTCTGTCCTTAATGTGGTGGGGCAACAGAAAAACCACCCAGAGGCCCATGGGACTCAACTTCGGCTGGCCGTAGAGGCCACATCTCCAGCCATACACCACATACAGAGGGTTAGGTAACACACAGGGCACCAGAACTCATGATGTCCTAAGGCAGAGCTGACGCCTAAGTCCAGTCCAAAGTCAGTCATTGGAGAGAGTCGCTATGGTTTACTGAGATCTGAAATTGTTAGCAAAGACTTATGTCTTAAAGGAGTGGTCATTGGTCTGGGCCAAGAAAGGTAAGCTGGAGACAGTCGGGGAGGAGGTGGGGAGGAAGGGTTCACCCAGCAAAGGCTGGGAGGCCAGAATTCGAATGGCAGGCCGGAGGCCGTGCAGACGTAGACATGTCTTGGAAAGAAGAGAAATCATAGGAAAAGCTGGGAAGGTGCCCAGCCTCCAAGAGCCTGGATTGGCGCGGTGTGGGGCAGGAGGCTTTGCTCTGGATGAAGGGCAGAACTGGGCTTTTGCCAAGAGTTTGTGGAAGTTTCTGAGTGGGGGCTGGGATCAAAATCGTGATAAAAGTGTGGCTTGTGATATGTAATGAGGCAAAGTATCTGGCAGTGTGAGCCCTGTGGTCTCTGGGAGCCTTGGTGGTTCCTAACTTTGACTGTCCCTGGACTCTGGAAATGTCAGACACAGCAGATGACTCAAGGCCCCCTTTCCCTGTTGTTTGGAGGGAAGCAACAGTGTGACAAAAAGAGGCAGTGAGGCTTCCGATCTAGAATCCCAGCCCTTGGCATGAAGGGGGTGAGGGTGCACAAGGTTTCCACCTTCCTGCAAACCAAAGGCATGCTGTAGAAGGTACTCTGCTTCTCACATCGCACGACACTTTTCTGTCCTTCCTGAAGAACCAGGTGTCCAATGTAGGGCACCATTTTGGGTCCTTTTTCGGCCCAATTCCATCTGTCTGCCATTCTCTACAGTTCTCTGTTGCTCTTGCTGTTGAACTCACTTCTTTTTTTTTCACACATTTAGCTCCCTTAGCAAACACTAATTTAGTGCTTACCATATGCCAGGGACCTTTCCAAGTGTTTTGCAAATATGAACTGGCTTCTCCACTTAACACTACGAAGGAGGCACTGTGGTCATCCTCATTGTACAGATGGGGAAAAGGGGATGCAAGGTCACTCCGGCCACTGATGGAGTTTGAA